>NC_069501.1:600532178-600826271 GCF_027579735.1 Bombina bombina
GTATATAGAAGTAATGTGCATAATAGAGTCTAAATGAATCAAGCATAGGGCTTTTGCAGCAACAAAATCTTTTTCTAAATGCTCCAAATCATTATCTATTATTAAACATCATATGCTATTAGACACCAACGACTGATATCATTTTAATTTAATGCATTGAACTACTATTTATCTCTTGATTTTTTTATTTTAATTAGTCGTATTGAAAATTTGATATATAAATCATGCGGCATATGTAATTTACAATTTCCTGGACAAAATAGTTTGTGGTATGTATCAGCTAAATTATTACCAAACAAATTAGGAGGGCTACTTGATAATTAATAATTATTTTAATATAGCATTGAGACTTTCATACATATATTTTAAACATAGCAAACAGCAGTATCTTATTGTATACTGTGCTGGAAACATTTATTACATTCTGAGGAAAACTTTTTTTCACTCCATGAAAATATGAAATAAACAAAGTAAAATGAAGTGTTGCTGTTTAATTATATGCCTATTGCTTAGCTTCTTACAAACTTATCCTTTAACCACTTCCTAAATCTCAAACTGGCAACGACCACAAAATAGCTGCAGTTGCTGAAAACATAGAAAAGCTGCCTAGAAATATTTCGTTTTTGTCAGTATTTTAGATTATAATATGTCCTAGGAAAAGTATCTAAAAAGAAGGGGAAATGTACTCACCACGGAAGAAGCCATTGGTAAAGGTGGAAATAGTCTCAAACAAATTGCTCGTATCCATGATGGTGGCCGTGGGTTAAAACGACACTTTACTCCTTGTGGTTTATACAGAACTGGCAGAGAGAGTCAGGAAAAATACATAAGTTCACTGGAATAAAGAAAGACAATTCCCCAAAGACGATGAGTGTCTTGGAGTTTGTTTGGCCACAGGAATGTGTAACCACTAATTTTCTACATAATTTCTTTGCAAAGAGCAAAATAAAATACCAAGAGAATGTTAGGGCTTATAGCAAAGAAAAGACAAAGTAAATTGAAAATAATGAAAATGTAAAGGGACTCTACCTTGGTCAAACACAAAATACAGCTGCAAGACTATTAATGCTAGCTGTGATAATGAGATTCGGAGATTGTAATTTTGTAACTGTATTTTGTCTGTGGTTGTGTGGTTGTGAGGAAGGCCTCAGAGAATTTTCAACGTAACTAGAGAATAAAGGCAGAACAGTATTTTTTAAACTGAGTGGAAGAGGATAATCACCTGATCTTTGATGTCAACAACCCTGCAAAAATCTTTGTGGCTTTTTTTTTAATTTTATTTTATTCGGGCCAAGTTGACTCATATAATGTGGAGGAGGAATAATATAGTATAAGAACATAGAAACCAAGCTATAAGATTTTCATGTGGATACAAACTGGAATGGAACCTAGATTATAAATGAACATTCAACACATGATAGGTGTAATAAATAGATCTGAAATGACTACTAACATAATAATTAATGTGTGCATATATGTGTATATCTGTCTGTCTGTCTATCTATCTATCTATCTATCTATCTATCTATCTATCTATCTCTTTATCTATCGCTCTCTCTCTCTGTATATACAGTATATATACTGTATATATACATATATGTATGTATATATATATATATATATATATATTATCACTTCCCAACACGGATGGATGTATATCTCTAGTCATACAACCTCTCCCAATGTCACCTTACTTGTTGTCCATGACATAACTACTAGCAGGTGCTTTCACTATTGGTGGCCCACATACGACCTCAAAAGGGGCTATATAAATTCTTATTGGTTGCTCTAACTGACATATTTGACAATTACTATTGAATCACAATATTCATTCCTTGACCAGCCAATCAGATGTCCTTCAAGGTCTTTTCAAAATTAAAATGTGACCCCTCTGAACCTATCAGAAATGAACATTCATGTTTAAAATATTCTTAACATCATGATCCTAACTAAAATCTATGTGCCATGAAAATATATTTTCCCCAGAGTGAAATCAAAATAATGTTTTACTCTTTCTAGAGTGACTTAAAAAGTCTGCAGTGTGTCTACATCTCTGTTGTTCCAAAAACAAGGCAAACAACTACTTCAATTATATTTAAAAAAAAAAACAAACAAACTGGACAATGGTAGATTTTTCAAGATATGTAAATTGACTATGAAAAATAAATATTAAAACATCATTATGCTAAAGGGAAATTAAACCCAACATTTTTTCTTTTATGATTCATAAAGAGAATACAATTTTAAACAACTTTCCAATATACTTTTAACCCTTTAAGGACACAGCTTTCAGTTTGCTCAATTGTTTTATGACGGAAAAATTCCGTCATATGTCCTTAAGAGGTTAATATCAAATTTGCTTTATTATCTTGATGTCCTTTGTTGAAGGAGCAGCATTGCACTCATGGGAGCTACCTGAACATATCTGAACAGCAGCTAGCTCCCAATGGTGCACTTCAGCCAACTTTGGTATGCTTTTCAACAAAGGATACAAAAAGAACAAATCAAGTAAAAAAATAGAGGTAAATGGAAAAGTATAACATTTCACATTTTATCTGACTCACGTCAGAAAAAAAACTTTACTGTCCCTTTAAGGAAAGAAGTACAAATATTATTAATTATAATTAACAGACATGCATTAAAGCTTCCAAAACATCTGGAACTGTAGCCTTAAAAAATAAAATGTCTTGCTGTTTAATGGCCCAATAAGTCATGTTTTGCTATTTAGCTAATACAATTGAGTCATTAAAGGGACACTAAACACAAATGTTTTTCTTTACGGACTCAGATAGAGCATGCAATATTAAGCAACTTTCTAATTTAAGCCTATTATCAATTTCTCTTCGTTCTCTTGCTATCTTTATTTAAAAAGCAGGAATGTAAAGCTTAAGAGCTGGCCCATTTTTGGTTCAGAACCTGGGTTATGCTTGCTTATTGGTTTGCTAAATGTAGCCACCAATAAGCAAGTTATCCATGGTGCAAAATGGGCTGGCTTCTAAGCTTTAAATTCCTGCTTTTTAAATAATGATAGCAAGAGAATGAAAAAAAATTGATAAAAAGAGTAAATTAGAAAGTTGCTTAAAATTGCAAGCTCTAAAATTTGGGTTTAGTATCCCTTTAAGTGCTTTTAAATAGATGGCATTAGTCCATGAAAAATTCAATAACACTTAACATTACCTGGTTAAAACAGCCATTCTAATTACCCCAATAGCCTTAAAGAGACATTTACCAGAACATGTCATTTTAGCACTAGAAACCCTGCGATGCTAAAGTACCACTCAGGAGCCACGGAAAACTGCAGATACAGTCTCTGTGCCAATCAGCCGCACAGTTGGGTCGGGCTACTGCCACTTTACTGCAAACTAACCTCCACTGCAAATTAATGCCACTACTACAATGGCCCCTATTTAACAAAGGTCTGTCGTAGCTGATTCGACAGTGCGGATCAGGTCCGCCAGACCTCACTGAATGTGGAGAGTAATACGCTCTCCGTATTCAGCATTGCACCGGCAGTTCTTGTGAGCTGCTGGTGCAACGCCTCCCCCTGCAGATTCGCAGCCAGTCAGGGGGGTGGCCGATCAGGTTGAATTGTGGCGATGTCTGTCAGCCTGCTCAGAGCAGACGGACAGGTTATGGAGCAGTGGTCTTTAGACCGCTGCTTCATAACTGGGGCTTCAAGCTCCATCTGGAGCTTGATAAATGGGCCCCTATGTATCCACCTATTACTTCCTTAAAGGGACATTAAACCCCCCAAAAAATGTTCATGATTCAGACAGAGAACACAATTTTAAACAACATTCCAATTTACTTATTTTATCTAATTTGCTTCATTCTTTAGATAAACTTTGTTAAAGAAATAGCAATGCACATGGGTGAGCCAATCACATGAGGCATCTATGTGCAGCCACCAATCAGAAGCTACTGAGCCTATCTAGATATGCTTTTCAGGAAGGAATATCAAGAAAATGAAGCAAATTAGATAAAAGAAATAAATTAGAAAGTTGTTTAAAATGGTATTCTCTATCTGAATCATGAAATTAAAAATTTGGGTTTAATGTCCCTTTAACCTCCACCTCAATAAACCCTACAACAAATGCACTTCTGCCAAAATGTACCCTTTGCAACTTAAAGGGACGTTATAGTACAAGTATGTGATTTTTGCACTTTACACTGCTCACCCTGGAACACTTTGCATTTAACCACCACAAATGGGTTAAACATATAGATAAAGGCCCTCTCAGGAGCTGCAGAGAATGGCTGGTCCTAAGCAGGAAACAGCTGGCAAAGCCAAATGCAGTAGTCACACAATGTTGCCCATCACCAGCAGTTCAGTTCAGGAGTAGGACTTTATGTATGTGTTTAACCCCTGTAGCCACCTTGTGTAAAATAACAGCCTCACTACAAAACCCCCATCCAAGGGCCTTTCACCCACCAGAATCTCTCCAACACGAACTCTCCCACAGAACCTAGTAAGGCTTTACATAATAAAAGCCTTCCTTTTATAAACCCTTCATACAGACGCTAGACATGCGCACTAGTGACATTTTCATTTTGGCTGAATATTTCATTTTGAATATTCAAAATTTGTATTTTGAATATGTGTTGCCCATGTAAGTCCTAGTTTCCAGTTTGGAAAAGGAAACTTTATAGACCTTAATGGAGATAAATCTTTTTGTCAGGGGCAGGAGAGCGGGGTAAGAAAGAAACTGCTTAGTATATGGTCAGCAAAGCAACCGCAGCAGGGAAAATTAGTGATCAGGTTAATTTCTGTTTGATGTTAATTAATGGGGTCATAGGCAAGATTTAAAGGGACAGGCTACACCTTAGTCATCTTAAAGTCCTTCCTTAGATTAAGCTGCAAATAGCCTCCTGAACCCCTTTCTATATAATGCAGCAGGAATGGTAAAAAGGTTATTTTCAAATTAATATTGTTTTAGCAACAATGGCTGCCAAGCTCCACCCAATGATGACATCACAATCTAGGCTACAGCTAGACACTCTGCTGAATAGCATTGGCAGTCTGTTGAATCCAACTAGTCAGCCTTTTGTTATTGGATGCCATATGCAGTCAATATTGTGATGTCATCAGTGGGTGGAGTTTGGCAGCCATTTCAAAGTGGCCAGAAACAATATTAATTTTAAAATATTTTTTTTACCATTCCTGCTGTGTGATGTAGAAAGGTGCTGATAACTAAGGTGTAGACTGTCCCTTTAATAAAACTCAATGATCTGGTAAGATTTTGCTTGCCAGGCCTCACCTTACCTTTGCATCCAGAGTTTATTCTGAGGACACTCAGCACTAAGGTTTTTAGAAGCAATATAGCAGACTGGTGTCCTTTAGGTACTTTTATTGAATCTGATATTTCCAAAGAACATTTCCTGGTCAGATACTAGAGTACTACTTATATTGAAAAATGGATTCCATACTATTAAGGAGCAAATAAATTATATTAATAGACCAACATCTACATTTATGTAGTAAAAGCTGCAATGTATAGTCTGAAGAACAAACACTACGAGCAAAAACATCCACAAGAACAACATAACATAAAACAAATGTTACATGTGCACAATGTATAAATAAAATGACTAGCATCTATTGTACACGGTACACCTGTTTCTCAGCTGTAGCTAATTCAGCAGGTTGTTAAAATAAAATAAAAATAATAATCAGCATACCACTATCTTATATAAATGTATCTTAGTTGCATGATATAACACAAATGTGATTGTGCACAAGACCCACATGTGACTAGCAGGAAGTATTGTACTGGTCACTTTACCTCACTTACTATAGTAGTGGTCACAATATGTCCTATGTACAAACCCTCCTCCTTTACAACAACGAGTACAAAGATTGTAAAATCTTAGCTAGATTGCAACATGGTTGGCACAGTGAGATTGCACAAACGCGGTCAGTACAGAAAGAAAGAAGTGGCTCATTAGTTTCAATGGAAGAAATGGCACGTTTTTTATAAAACATGTTTTAAAGTGTGAAAAATGCACCAAGAAAAAGCAGCAGCCATTTTTTAATGTGAGATATTAGTATCCTGTTCTGTTAATCTTGTTTCTAAACTAAAAACACTCAAAAGTACAAACCACATTTTTTTCAATATACAAACCTGGAAAAAATGTATAATGGATAGGTTTAAAGTATAATGCCAATAAATGATACCATGTACTGTATACTCATAGTGTCCTAGCTTAAACATAGGACTGTTTAAATTACATGTTTTGCTATTCTTTTGTAAGTAAAAATGTTAATTTCACAAATGTAATTGCAATGGCCCTTTAACACTGTACAACAGTACTGATATGAACACTTGTATTGTAAGGGATATTCCTGCTGAATTGCCAATGTCTTAGTGATTTGACTTTGTATAAGGTGTAGGTTAACTTCCAAATGGGAATCACGGTTTACTTTCAGTTCTCTTTCAGCTCTGGTAAGGTGCACTTGAATGATACTAATGCATAAGCGGGAAAACATACAATAAAAGTGCACAAATGCTTTCTATGTACTCACGGTAGCAGTTTCACATGAGCGCAATTTAAACTAGAAATCTTGCATAAAATACTGCTTCACTTGTTCTCTCCCTCTCCCTCCCTCCCTCCCTCCCTCCCTCCCTCTCTCCCTCTGCAGAAGAAAAATGTAAATCTTTCTAATCTACTACTGTTATCAATGTTTCGTTGTTCTCTTGATATCTTTATTTAAAATGCAGGAATGTAAGCTTAGGAGCCCAAAAGTATCGCTTGCTGATTGGTGGGTAAATGTAGCCACCAATCAGTAAGGGCTAACCAGGTGCTGAACCAAAAATTGACTGGCTCCTAAGCTTATATTCCTGCTTTTCAAATAAAGATACCAAGAGAATGAAGGAAATTGATAATAGGAGTACATTAGAAAGTTGCTTAAAATTGTATGCTCTATCTGAATCATGAAAGAAAATAAATTGGGTTCCATATACCTGTAATGATTTTGGCTGTATGTTTGGGGTCTTTGTCATGCTGCAGAATAAATTTGGTGCTAATCAGATGCCTCCCTGATTAGGGTGACCATATTGCTGCTTTAAAAACGGACACATATGAAAAATACATATGTCAGGGTTCTTATAATGGAACGTTATTTAAGACATTTCTTTAAACAGCCCTGACATATATATTTTTCATATGTGTCCCTTTTTATATCAGCAATATGGTCACCCTATCCCTGATAATATTGCATGATGGATAAGTATCTGCCTATGTTACTCCACATTGCGGAGAACATCAATTATGACCGAATCCCCAACTACATTTACAGAAATGAAGCCCCAAACTTGCAAGAAACCTCCACCATGCTTTACTGTTGCCTGCAGACATTCAAATGTTGACTCACCAGTCCAGAGCTCCTGCTGCCATTTTTCTGCAACCTAGTTCCTGTGTTTTCATGGGTAGTTGAGTCACATGGTCACTTTTCCACCTTGGAGGTATGGCTTTTTGGCCACAAGACTTCCATGAAGATCACTTCTATCTAGCCTTCTCTGGACAGTAAATGGACGTAACAGGGTCCCACTGGCTTCTGCCAATTTTGAGCTGATTGCACTGCTGGACATCTTCCGACTGAAAAGGGAAGTAACCATGAGATGTCTCATCTGTTGCACTGTTTACTTGGCCGATTACTGCGTCTACAGTCCTCAACATTGTCTGTTTCTTTGTGCTTTTTCAAAAGCTTTGATATCTGAAGAAACGACCCTTGGTGGTTGAGAAACGCGTTATAATAAAGCTGATTTGAAATCTTTTAAACTTGGGAAGTTGTTCACTCTATTTCTGTTTTAAATCCAATTGAGCAACACACCTCAGTTGCAGGACACAGAAACGCTCGCAGCACCATTCTTTGGCCCCAGGATAAAGCCCCGGGAGGAATCAGATCTGACAGTGTACTAGCCACTGACTTAAGTGCTAGCAGGCTTATCAGTACTGGTCACAGCACAGTACCACGGTCTCCGGTAAGCGCATTACCTTTCTGCTTGTCGCATTATCCTTTTTAAAGCAATATCACGCTATGTGGCGCCCTCTCCATTTCTCTTCCTAAACAGTGCCATCCCTGCTCTCTGGGTACAAGAGGAGCTGCCTACACAGGAATCTTTTGTTTTAAAAAGACCACCAGACCGATATAGGACTGCAATCATCTCTTCTTTAGACTCGTCATTTGAGTGAGAATACTTGGCAAGAACGGAGTAACTATTTTTGGGACTTGTCATTATTGTTTGGGTTTTTTATTAATACTTATTTTACATTTCATATTACCTATAGTAGCGCGCCTTCGTATCTCCCAGTGAGATACTACACCATTCTTTTTCAAAAGAGCTTGGACTGCACATCTGGAAACCCATGTCTGCCTTGCAATTTATATAAATAGTCTTGCATTGGTGTATGACTTTTGACGGTGAGCTCAGCAACCTCACTTTGTTAAAATTTGTTTGTTCCTCAACCAGATTTATTCGTTCAACAGAGCTGTTTTAATTCAGTTAATGATTGTGTTTTAATAGTCATATTAAAGTGATATGAAATCCCATTTGTTCTTGATTCAGATAGAGAATACAATTTTAAACACATTTTCAATTTGCTTCAATTACCAAATTTGCTTTGTTGGTATCCTTTGTTGAAGGAGCAATGCACTACTGGGGGCTAGCTAAAGATCAGGTAAAACAATAGGTCTATGACTAAGGCGGATTCCAGCCGAAACGCGTAAGACCTGGTCTTTCTACGTGGTCTGTTTTTATGTGCAACTGCTACCATGATGGTTTTATGTGCTGAATAAAGTGGATTACCTTTTCTTATCCGTGTCTGCATTTTACTGATTTTGAAACACACCAGGTAAGCCAATGATAAGATTTGGAGTGGAGGAAGAGTCAGCGCTAATTATAACCTGAAGCCAAATACAGGGAGGGACCCTCTCTAAAAGTCCCTTGGGTTGTGGTTACAGAGAGATGGAAGTATTGGCGCCTACAGCTAGGATAGATCTAAAATATATAAATTTGAATAAAAAGTAAATATACAAATATATTTAAATAGTAAATAATATGTCTCTAAGTATCTTAATATGTCTGTTATATAATGACAAGCACTATTGTAAAATTCCAAGAAAATTTATTAGAAATACAATGTCTAAAATGTCAGGCATATACACAGTATGAAATAGGTGGGAAAGGATATGCAGGGCAGTGGAACCTAACTCTAAAGACTAGCTCAAACAAGCAGATTACAGTAGAGAGGTACAATGTCAAGCAGAGCGGTTCCCTAGTTCTAATTAATAAGCAAAAAATACATATGTAAAAACGATGATAAATAAGCTAAAATAGCACTCAAAGGTGTGTATAAGTATAACACTCAAACAGTAAAATCTGGACGTCCAGTTTATACAGCTAGAACAGGTAATAAATAAATAGATTAAAAATATAGGGATATATAGAAAAGCCAGTATAGAATCAGTGCACTTAGTCTTTTCTCTATGCAGTGTAGGTTTTTGTATACCACCAATAGTATCTAATACACTATGCTCTCAAATGTAGTTGATCTTGCTCATTGAGTATTGGATCAAACTTTTGCACATTTGAGAGTGGTACCTTGTATTGCGTTAGTAGGAGTATAGAAGGCAACTGTCTGTAGTGGAGTATATTGGTCCTTTTGATTTTGTCCAGTACACAGGCGGTGTCCTCTACCCGCCTCTTGGGAGTTACAGGAGCGGTGTCACTGGTAACCAGCTTGTGCTTTGCTGGCGTCCTCTGTTTCCACACGGCAAATCACATGACTCCGTGTCGGTCGTCAGGTAGCGTGTAGTCGTGTCAGCTGACTTCGCTGGTGTCCGCGTACTCTCTGCTTTCAGTGAAAGCTGGGCCGGTCTTTCTGGGATCTGTGTATCAGAAATCTTCCTTCCTGGTTTACGGCTGCAGGCAAACTCTTTCCATAAGAGAAGTGGCAGCAATAAAAAATGGCAGCAATCCTCTTATATTGTGCAAATAGAGGGTGAGATCTAAAGTGTCTCAAAGGTGGATGGTAGTTTAACAACTTCAATGCGTTTCTCCCCTTCCTGGGGCTTTTTCAAGAAGTGTTAACCTGTCTTCTAAAGCTTCTTAATAAACACCTTATAGGTGTTTCATTGGTCAAATAAACTGTGGGTGTGTGTTTCAATTGTTGAATGACCTTTAAGGTGGTAATTTTTCAATCTAAGCTGTAGTATATAGTTCAGTGTCTTTAGGATATTTAAGGTGGTATCCTTTAAAATTCAGCAGTTCAGCAATAAAAGTATACACATATTAAATAGCATTCTCCATATAAGAAATAGACATAATAGGATAAAAAATAAACAATACACATAATAAGATAAAAAATACATTAGAAAGGTCTTTATTAGAGGATTACTCAATTAAGAAAAAATTATATATATATACTGAATGTGGAGTAGATTGGCATTATTAATCATACATGAAGGGGCTTAAATCCAGTTCTGAGTTAAGACCTAGAGGGTATAAAGTTTTCATATTGTATATTTGCTCAGCCTCTCTTTTGAGTAATTTAGTCTCATAATTTCCCCCTCTCCAGTCACGTTTAACTTTCATTATTCCCCAGAAAGAGAAATCTTTAAGTCTATTATTATGGACATTCCTAAAATGGCTATAAAGGTGTGTGTCCATCTTTCCCTTTTCTATTATGCATAGGTGTTCCCTTATTCTTTCCCTTAGTGTTCTTGAGGTCTCACCTAGGTACTGTTTCTTACAGCTACACTGTATTAAATAGATGATCCCCTTATCTGTGCACCGTATTGTATCCATGATGGGAAATACTTCACCCGTCTGTGTGGAGGAGTACTGTTTTATTTTATTGCTGTAGTTACATGATCTGCAGCAGTGGCAAGGGTAGAAACCTTTTAATGTGTTCCCTAACAGATCCTGTTCTTTAAGGGGCGGTTTTGTCTTAAACTCACTTGGCGCTAGTAATCTTTTTAGGTTTCTGGATTTTCTGTATATGAATTTTGGGTTTAGGGTGATTTTATCCCCTATAATTGGATCCTCTCTGATATGGTGCCAATGTTTCTTAATTATTTTTTCCATCTTTTTATGTTCTCCATTAAAATTAGTGATGAAAGGCACTGATATTTCATCTATTGGTTATATTTCGGTATTGTTTTTATCTTTATAAGTAAGTAGTGTTGCTCTATCTATGTGTTTAACTTCTTCATAAGTTGCCTCTATTAGCGTATCCTCATAACCCTTTTCTCCAAATTTTTTGCTCAGGATTTGTGCCTGTTCTTCATAATCTAATAGGTTTGAACAGTTTTTTCTTATTCTTAAGATCTGTGCTCTAGGGATATTGGTTTTCCATTTAGACAAATGGCAGCTTTCCGCATGTATAAAATTATTAGCATCCACTTTTTTAAAAAATGTTTTTGTGCTAAATTTATCTGTTTCTAGTGTTATATCAAGGTCAAGAAATGAAATCCTTTCTTTGCTTATTTTGTATGTGAAATGTAATCCTCTATTGTTTGTATTCATAGCTGAAAAGAATTTGGTTAGTGTGGTATCATTCCCTTTCCATAGTATAAGAATATCATCTATGTATCTCTTATAGGACACCAGGTTTTTCACCAAGCTATTCGAACCCAGGAAGTCGGATTCCCAATCTCCCATAAATAGGTTCGCATAGCTTGGCGCAAACCTGGTGCCCATCGCAGTGCCTTTTATTTGCACATACATTTTTTGATTAAAGGAGAATGTATTATTCACCAAGATAAATCTGATACTTTCTAAGATAAACTCTCTCTGTTCTTTATCAATAGTGTCATCTCTTGATAGAAAGTTGGAAACAGCTTTAATACCTAGATCGTGTGCAATATTGGTGTACAGCGATGTTACATCGCACGTAGCCAATATTATATCTCCCTCTATTTTGAGGTTATCTAGTAATTGTAAGACTTGAGTTGAGTCTTTTAGAAAGGATGATAGTATTTGGACATATTTTTGGAGGAATCTGTCAATGTATTGTGATAATTTGGAAGTTAGTGATTGGATGCCTGAGATTATTGGGCGACCGGGGGGTTGTTTAAGATCTTTATGTATTTTGGGTAGAAAGTAGAAAATTGGTATTTTAGGGAATTCTGGGTAAATATAGTTATATTCTTTTGTGTTCAGGATGCCTTTCTCTTTCGCGGCATCTAAATGCATTTTTAAAAGAATTTGGTCTACCCTAGTGGGATCTCTTTTTAGTTCTTTATAAGTTGATACATCTTTTAATAATCTTTCTGCCTCTTGTATATAGTAGCTCCTAACCATTATCACCACTCCTCCCCCTTTGTCTGCGGGTTTAATGATAATCTCTTTATTCTTCTTTAACTTTTGTAGAGTAGCATTTTCAGATTTCGTCATATTTTGTGGCATTTTTTTATTGTTTTTATATTTATCAAGGTCTTTCTGGACAAGTGTCTCAAATAGTTCAATGTTCTTTCCCTTGTCTTGTGTGGGGTAGAATTTAGATTTTGGGTTTAGTTCAGTGTGCGTATATTTTGCAGTAGTTATTGCTGGTAACTTGGGGGTAAATTCTAATGGGTGTTTTAGAAAATGTCTTTTCAGTGTCAATTTTCTTACAAATTGTGTTACGTTTATGAGGGTTTCGAATTTATTTAATTGAGACGTGGGTGCAAACGATAGACCGCGTCCAAGTACTTTATTTTCCTCATTACTTAGTTCAGTTTTACTAATATTAAAAATTCAAAGTCTCTTTGGTTCTACCACAGCTCACTTCTCTCTCTGGGCCTCTTTATTGTTTCTCCTCCTTCCTCCTCTTGTTTCTCTAGCATTCTTTTTCTTTGACCCATTAGTGGAGCTAGTTGTACTTTTTCTATAATTGTACCCCTGGCGTTTTCTGCCCTTGGGTTGTCTCCTAAAATATGAGCCCCTTGTGCTCCATCAGTTCTTTCTATTTGGTGATTCTCGTTAGGTTTATGTGATAGTGGTTGAAATCTATTTCTCAAAGGTATTCTCCAATTCTTATCATTCTTATAAATTGAATTGTGTTGCCTATCATTGTATGATCTATCTTTATTTTCATTTCTCCAATTTTGGTGTGAATAGCTTTGGTATTGATTATGATACTCTAAATCAAATCTAGGATTATTCATTGTTTGATTTGAATATTCGCTTTCAGGGTAGTAGGACTGTTTTTGTATATTGCGCATAGTAAAATTATAACTCCTACGTGGTGCCTCCTGCCACCTGTATTCTCCCTCGTAGTGATTCTCTCTCCTTTGTATGTTAGGTCTATTGTGTATTGATTTATTTCTATCTCTATAGTTTTCCTGTCTTCTATAGTTATTTGGTGTGTTATGATTAGTGTGTATTTCATTATACGTTTGTTTTTGCATTCTGTTTTGTACCAGGTTGCTATTTCTCTGTTGGGGTAGTGGTATGTCTTTATCTATTTCATTTTCTATATTACCCATTGTGTAATCATCTTTTATCTCTTTTCAGTTTTTTCTTTTTTATTATTTGTAGTTCAGTATTAGTCTTTTTAAGAGACCTTATTATTTCTGTCTGTTTTTCTTTAAATGTATCAGAGTCTTTTCTACTCTCTAGACTCTCTTTAATCTCATTTACTCTTCTATCTATTTCTGTTAGGCTTAAATTTCTGGCCTTCTTAATAATATTAATGAGGGTAAATGATGCTTTTTCTAAAGAGTTAAACCATTCCTCTTGTAGGGTATCATTGAGTTCAAATGTGCATCTTTTCTCTAGTCTGCACCAAGCTATGCGAACCTATTTATGGGAGATTTGGAATCCGACTTCCTGGGTTCGAATAGCTTGGAGAAAAACCTGGTGTCCTATAAGAGATACATAGATGATATTCTTATACTATGGAAAGGGAATGATACCACACTAACCGAATTCTTTTCAGCTATGAATACAAACAATAGGATTACATTTCACATACGAAATAAGCAAAGAAAGGATTTCATTTCTTGACCTTGATATAACAATAACACTAGAAACAGATAAATTTAGCACAAAAACATTTTTTTAAAAAGTGGACGCTAATAATTTTATACATGCGGAAAGCTGCCATTTGTCTAAATGGAAAACCAATATCCCTAGAGCACAGTTCTTAAGAATAAGAAAAAACTGTTCAAACCTATTAGATTATGAAGAACAGGCACAAATCCTGAGCAAAAAATTTGGAGAAAAGGGTTATGAGGATACGCTAATAGAGGCAACTTATGAAGAAGTTAAACACATAGATAGAGCAACACTACTTACTTATAAAGATAAAAACAATACCGAAATACAACCAATAGATAAAATATCAGTGCCTTTCATCACTAATTTTAATGGAGAACATGAAAAGATGGAAAAAATAATTAAGAAACATTGGCACCATATCAGAGAGGATCCAATTATAGGGGATAAAATCACCCTAAACCCAAAATTCATATACAGAAAATCCAGAAACCTAAAAAGATTACTAGCGCCAAGTGAGTTTAAGACAAAACCCCCCCTTAAAGAACAGGATCTGTTAGGGAACACATTAAAAGGTTTCTACCCTTGCCACTGCTGCAGATCATGTAACTACAGCAATAAAATAAAACAGTACTCCTCCACACAGACGGGTGAAGTATTTCCCATCATGGATACAATACGGTGCACAGATAAGGGGATCATCTATTTAATACAGTGTAGCTGTAAGAAACAGTACCTAGGTGAGACCTCAAGAACACTAAGGGAAAGAATAAGGGAACACCTATGCATAATAGAAAAGGGAAAGATGGACACACACCTTTATAGCCATTTTAGGAATGTCCATAATAATAGACTTAAAGATTTCTCTTTCTGGGGAATAATGAAAGTTAAACGTGACTGGAGAGGGGGAAATTATGAGACTAAATTACTCAAAAGAGAGGCTGAGCAAATATACAATATGAAAACTTTATACCCTCTAGGTCTTAACTCAGAACTGGATTTAAGCCCCTTCATGTATGATTAATAATGCCAATCTGCTCCACATTCAGTATATATATATAATTTTTTCTTAATTGAGTAATCCTCTAATAAAGACCTTTCTAATGTATTTTTTATCTTATTATGTGTATTGTTTATTTTTTATCCTATTATGTCTATTTCTTATATGGAGAATGCTATTTAATATGTGTATACTTTTATTGCTGAACTGCTGAATTTTAAAGGATACCACCTTAAATATCCTAAAGACACTGAACTATATACTACAGCTTAGATTGAAAAATTACCACCTTAAAGGTCATTCAACAATTGAAACACACACCCACAGTTTATTTGACCAATGAAACACCTATAAGGTGTTTATTAAGAAGCTTTAGAAGACAGGTTAACACTTCTTGAAAAGCCCCAGGAAGGGGAGAAACGCGTTGAAGTTGTTAAACTACCATCCACCTTTGAGACACTTTAGATCTCACCCTCTATTTGCATAATATAAGAGGATTGCTGCCATTTTTTTTTTGCTGCCACTTCTCTTATGAAAAGAGTTTGCCTGCAGCCGTAAACCAGGAAGGAAGATTTCTGATACACAGATCCCAGAAAGACCGGCCCAGCTTTCACTGAAAGCAGAGAGTACGCGGACACCAGCGAAGTCAGCTGACACGACTACACGCTACCTGACGACCGACACGGAGTCACGTGATTTGCCGTGTGGAAACAGAGGACGCCAGCAAAGCACAAGCTGGTTACCAGTGACACCGCTCCTGTAACTCCCAAGAGGCAGGTAGAGGACACCGCCTGTGTACTGGACAAAATCAAAAGGACCAATATACTCCACTACAGACAGCCGCCTTCTATACTCCTACTAACGCAATACAAGGTACCACTCTCAAATGTGCAAAAGTTTGATCCAATACTCAATGAGCAAGATTGTATTTCTAATAAATTTTCTTGGAATTTTACAATAGTGCTTGTCATTATATAACAGACATATTAAGATACTTAGAGACATATTATTTACTATTTAAATATATTTATATATTTACTTTTTATTCAAATTTATATATTTTAGATCTATCCTAGCTGTAAGCGCCAATACTTCCATCTCTCTGTAAGCCAATGATACATGTGCAGTCACCAATTAGCAGCTAGCTCCCAGTGGTGCTTTGCTGCTCCTGTGCCTACCTAAGTATTCTTTTTAATAAAGGACAGCAAGAGAACAAAGCTTTTTAGATAATAGAAGTAAATTGGAAAGTTTTTTTAAAAATGTTTTTTATTTGACTTATACAATTAAAAAAAATGTGGGTTTCAATATCCCTTTATATTGTGATCATTAGCACCTGCTTAATATAATTGTTTAATCATGCACCTGACTATAAGCCTACTAAATCCCTGATTTTGCGCAAGTTTCCCTAGTATAATTGATGCTGTTTTGAGGGAGGGTGGTAAACACAAAATATTGATTTGATTTAGATTTTTTTTCTGTTCACTCACTTTGCATTTTGTTTAATGATACAAATAAACTATTAAAATTTCTATTTTTGAAAACATTCTTATTTTACAAAATATTTTCACACCTGCCTAAAACTTTAGCACTGTACTGTATATCACAAAAGATAAATCACACTTTAGGTGTGAGTTGATTACAAATATTTCCTTAGTGATAAAACAAAACTAATTTTTTTCCTGTGCATAATAAAATTACACATACTACAAAGGCGTTTGCCACATTTAAATGTGCCATGTTTATCCAAACCACACTAAGTGCTAAATTACAAGTGGCGAGAAATTGCAATATGCGTGCACCACTTATAAATATTAAAAAAAATAGTTCTAAGGGTTCAAAGGTATATGGTATATGACAAGGTGTGTGAATTGAAAGGGCTATAACATACATATATATATATATATATATATATATATATATGTAAATATATATATACATGTCTAAATATGTTTATGTATGTATATATATATATATAAATATATATAGAAGTACTTGTGTATTTATGTATTTGCATATGTATATATATATATATATATATATATATATATATATATATATATATATATACTGTATATATATATATATATATATATATATATATATATATATATATATATATATATATATATATAAAAGTTATTTAAAGCAAAAAGTTGTTTTCAGTATTTTTTCAGCTTAAAAAAAACATTTGTCTTGGCAAAAGCCATTTTTGTCCAATTAAAGTCAGGCAAATAGTGTTCTGAAATTCATATTAAGTGTTCATGCTTTTTTATCCAGCTTTAAAGCCATAGAACTCTGGGAAAGTGGTCCTTATTCACCAATAGGTTTCCAGGTACTCAAGGAAAGTGGCCCCTGCTCACCAAAACACACCCAATCACCATAAGAAAGTGGTCCCTGCTCACCATCAGGCACCCCAGGAAAATAGTCCCTGCATTCCAATAGTCGCCCAGGTACCCGAGGAAAGTGGCCACCTGCTCACAAATAGGCACAAAGGTACCCCTGGAAAGTGGCCCCTGCTCATCAATAGACACCCTGAGGAAAGTGGCCCCTGCTAGCCATTTGGTGACTAGGTACCCAGAAAAGTGACCCCTGCTCGCCAAAACTTACTCAAGCACCCTGGGAAAGTGACCACTGCTCACCATTTGGCACCCAGGCACCCCAGAAATGTGGCCCCTGCTCACCAATAGGCACACTGGCACCCCAGTTAAGTGGCCCCTGTTAGCCAATAGGTGCACAGATGCCCTGGAAAAATGGCTCCTGCTCACCCAATAGGGGCACAGGCATTCCAAAAAAGTGTCTCCTGCTCAACAAAACACACCCAAGCAAAAAGTTGTCCCAGCTCATTAATAGGCACTTAGGCACCCCAGGAAAGTGGCTCCTGTCCACTAATAGCCGCCATTGAACTATCAAGTAAAGTGGCCCCTGCTCACCAACACACACCCAAGCACCCCTAGATACCCCAGGAAAGTGGCCACTGCTCCCTAATATGCACCTAGGTTCCCCAGGAAAGTGGCTCCTGCTCATCAATAGATACCCAAATACCCCAGTAAAGTGGCCCCTGCTCGCTAATATGCCACTAAGTACCTTAGGAAAATGGCTCCTGCTCATCAATAGATGCCCAGGAAAGAGCCCCTTGCTAGCCACTAAGTGCCCAGGGAAAGTGTCCCCTGCTCTCCAAAAGGCTCAAATTCACCCTTAGGAAGTTGCCTCTGCTCACTAAATAGGTACACAGTCACCACGGGAAAGTGGCCCCTGATTGCTAATAGTCACACAGGCATCATTTGAAAGTAACCCCTGCTAGTCAATATGAGCCCAGGAACCCCAGTAAAGTGCCCCTGCTCACAAATAGGCATACAGGCACCCAATCAAAGTGCCCCCTTGCTCAATAAATAGACTCCCAGGCATTCCTTGAAAGTGACCCCTGCTCACCAAAATACACCCAAGAACTCTAGAAAAGTGACCCCTGCTTGTCAACAGGATGCTTTGGTGCATATTGGTAACCATTTTCCTTGAGGGTTCCTAGGCAGTTATTGGTGAGCAGGGGCCACTTTCCAGGATTGCCTGATCACCTACTGATGAGCATGGGCCACTTTCAGGGGGTGCCTGGGCATCTATTTGTGATCAAGGGCCACTTTCCCTTGCAGCCTGGGAATGTATTGGTGAGCAGGGGTCACTGTTCTTGAGGGTGCCTGGGCACCTGTTGGCAAACAGGGTCCACTTTCCAGGAGTGCCTGGGTACCTATTAACTAGCAGGGAAAACATTCCCAGGATGCCTTGGTGCATATTGACAAGCAGGGGCCACTTTCCTCTGGTGTCTGGGTATCTATTGATGTCACTGCCTATTAGTGAGCAGGGTCACTTTCCCAGAGTACCTGGGTGTCTATTGGCAAGCGGGGGCCACTTTACCAGAGTGCCTGGGCATGTATTGGTGAGCAGGACCCACATTCCTTGAGGGTGGCTATTGATGAGAAGGGGACTCTTTCCCTGGGTGCCTAGGCACCTATTGGCATTCGGGAACCATTTTTCTAGGGTACCATGGCACGTATTGGAGAACTGGGGCTACTTTCCTTGAGCATTCCTAGATGGCCATTGCCAGGCAGGGCCCACTTTCTTGGGGTCCCTGAGCACCTATTGACCAGCTGGGGCCATATTCTGGAGTACTTGGATGCCTATTGGTGAGCATGGGCAACTTTCCCAAGGGACCTTCTCACATATGGGTGAGCAGGGGCCATTTTCTTTAAGGGTTTCTAGGTGGCTATTGACTAGCAGAGGCCTATTTCATGGGGTGCTTGAGCACCTATTAGCCAGCAGGAACCACTTTCCTGGGGTGACTGGAAGCCTATTGGAGAGGAGGGGCCACTTTACCAGGTGCCTGGGCCCATATTTCTGAAGATTTTGCTTGAAGGTTCCTAGGTGGCGAAAAGCAAGCAGGTGCCACTTTCCTGGGTTGCCTAGGATCCTATTAACAAGCTAGGGCCACTTTCCTATAGTGCCAGGGCATTTATTGGCAAGCAGGAGCCACTTTCCTGCGGTACCTGGGTGCATATTAGCAAGCAGAAGCCACTTTCCTAGGGTACTTGGCCGTCTATTGGTGAACAGGGTCCACTGTCACCATATATTAGCAAGCAGTGGTCACTTTCCGGGAGTATCTGGGTGTCTAATGGTAAGCAGGGGAAACATTTTCAGTGTGCTTGGGTGTGCATTAGTGAGCAGGGGCCACTTTACTTGAGGATTCAAAGCAGATATTAGTGGGCTTTGAAAACTGAAAAAAACTGAAAGAAACGTGCAAAACTATTTGTCTAAATACCAGTTAGGCAAAATGATTTTGCCTTGACAAAAGGTTTTTAAAGTTAGACTAACTATTTGCATAGGCAATAGCTATTTGCCGGAAATTCTTGATGTGTGTATGTATATATATATATATATATATATATATATATATACATATACATATTGCTATTTAGGTATTTATATATATATATATATATATATATAGTATATAAATATACATACAGAGAGAAGAGCACTCAGACAGTAATAGGTGGGGTCAGACTGACTAGGATTACTATACTACTGGAAAGTTCTATTCTGTGAAAAGCATTACTGGGCTAAAAAGAAGCTGCACCCAGGTAGTAAATCGCCATAGAAAACGATTGTATAGTATCCACCTATCTGCTGAAAACACGGAAAAAAAGGTGTTGCCGCTAGTGTGTTTCAGCAGTGTGATACAAATTGTAGTTGTTAGCTGAATGTAGAAGGACCTGTACGCCCACTTGCTGTATCCTTACGCATTTCTAAGTCACAACAGACTTACCTCTGACGAAGAAGTCTGTTGTGACTTCGAAACGCGTAAGGATACAGCAAGTGGGTGGAAAGGTCCTTCTACATTCAGCTAACAACTACAGTTTGTATCACACTGCTGAAACACACTTGCATCAACACCTTTTTTCCCGTGTTTTCAGCAGATAGGTGGATACTATACAATCATTTTATCACACTTCCCAAGAGGGTTATTGTTACTATTGTTATTTTTATATTTATTTTTATTTGAACATATACATATCTACTTTTGTGCCTTCTAATACCAGCACCGGGGACATTGCTATACCCTATCACTTGTGAATGAAGCACAAGGGGTTGTAACCAGTGATGCTATTTATCTGCTGATAGTATATTCAGCTCACAGGCCCCAGGAACTCATACAGCAGGCAGTGGGGGAAAAATCAATATCTGAGTACTTACAAAGAAGTTCACACTCCTTTGCAGAATCAATTTTGGCATTGAAAGTCAAAACATCAACAATACCATCAGTGTTGGGACAAAGCCTTTATCTTACCTCATGTATGATTGAAGTTTATTAATGTAAGCGCAATACCTTGTGTATATAATAAATCTTACCTATATTATACAGTATTACGCTATGTGTTTTTCTTTTTTCTTTTCCTGCATAACTTGGATAACCATCTGAGAGGACAAGGATTCTCACCAACATTTGAAAGAACAACAGAGAGTCCAAGATTCCCATTGAACTCGTTTGGCTCCCTCAATACCAAGGGAATAACAAGCGGTCTAGGAAATTCGGAGGTCATTACGCAGGGATTAAAAGACACAATCATCTTTACCCAGATAGAGCGAAAACCTTACCTCATAAGATTGGGGTTCAAGCTGGTAAGCAGAAATTACTTACTTCATTATTACACAACAAGAAGTCTTTTCCAAAAGAAATCAATTTCTACAGCACACATTCAAAAACTGTTCAAAAACTGTTTGACTCTTAGACAATATGTTTACTTATTGGAAAGACTAAGTCTAGCAGAGCACCTTTTTACTGTTAATGATTGCTCTTTTTTTGAATATGCATATAAGCATATACATATATATTTACATTGTGGTCTAGAAAAAAACACACAGTTCCCATAGACAGCAATGTAAAGGCACTTTTTTAGTGCCGTTTATTTTCTAACACCCCACTCCCACCAACATATAAGCCCCAAAAATTGCCTACATTTTTTAATAAAAAACTACAATGCACTCTATTTTGAGGGCATTTGGGGCACTTTTAGAAAATTAACCAGAGATCTAATCTCGGTAGCAATAACCAGCCACTTGTAAAAGCTGGTTAATTATTGCGCTCCCGCAAACGGAAAAAATTGACCATTTGTGAGAGTGCAATAATTTAGCGCTCCATTTGTATCACACAAACCTTAATTTATTCCATAGGTACTTATGGCAATTGGGTGGTTACTCTTAGTGTAATTGCTGTGCCTTAGGTGTCAACAGACATAATATAGATTCTTAGTAACAATCCCACTAAATTACCCCGGATTGCAGACCAGGTTCAGAGTTCCAAGATCCCTCAGAAACGCTGTAATCGTACGTCCAGGGTGATGTAACTTGTTTGTATCAATCTACAGGTTGCCGTGGTGGTTCCACTAAGCGTTAGGCTTATCACTTGTTCCGGGAGTAAAAGGTATAAGATACCAGTTTGTCATACGCCAGTCAATTGCTCACTTTTTCGAGCTAAATTACATAAAAAGGGGACAAAATAAATAATGAAAATATAAAGCAAAGTTGTTTAATTAGGCATTACTAAACATTTTAAATAAAAAAAACTCAAGGTGTTTACTGTCTTTATAAGTCAAGAGACTGTTCTAGCCACTCCATGATTTAAAGCCTACAGTCTTGTTCTTTTATTCTAAAGTAGTTCTGATATTGGAGGTAAGTTTTAGATCAATATCTTGCTTTTGGATGCACCCCTGACCAACTAGGCATATACTGGAGAATATGCTTGGTGCTTCCTCCTCCATGCTTGACAGATGGCTAATGAGGAACCATCCTTTCACCATTTTAACACATTGTAGTAGTCCAGTAGTCCACTGGAGGTGGTGCAATACAAGGGTCTCTCTCTCCTTCACACCCAGATCCCTCCATAGTGAGATTGCCATTCTAAAATTCTTTGAAGGACAAAAAAGTACTGAATAAACTTCTTAGATAATCTCACCAGGACGCAAAGCTTCAGATCATTGGTTTGATAATCTTGCAGGGTTGATTGTGCTAAAATTACGTTCTCAAACAAATAAGGGCATGTTTTGTTGCTTTCACTAGAATAACCCTTTAATCCAATAGTTAAATACATTCAATGGAATACCAGGAAAAAAAGGAATTAAAAACAAAAAGAAAACATGTTTACTCGGTTTAGAATTTAGGCCATTATTGCCTACTTTGCTGGATTATATCCTGTAAAATATAAAATTATTTCCAAATATATGAGATGTAAGATGTACTGTTAGTATCCCTTACAATTCCAATTTTGAAAATATATGGTAAAAATGCACCATTTAATTACAGAACAAAACTATTATGGGAAAAAACTATCCTGGATATTATGTTTATTGATTATTTATTCTTAAAATAGACTTGAAATGTTATATTGCAAGCAGAAAACAACTGCAATTGACTGCTGTTTTTTTCACAAGCCTGATAAGAGGAGATAAAAGCAGGTTCAATCCTAAACAAAAATAACTATTCGAAGATGTCAGCTTCATTTAACACTGACAAAAAAATGACAATTATTTTGTTAAAGATCTAAAGAGCTTGAATGAGTTTGTCATTTAAAATCCCATGAGATAATTCAGGGTTGTGGTCAAGAAATTTGTAAAATATAATAGGTTCCCTGTCAGTCTGACTTGCAGACAAAGTCAGATGTCCCATTGCCCCTAGCTATATAGAAATGTGGTTCCTGGAAATGTATTTTACATTTAAAGTGACTTTTAACTCAACAAACTTCTATCATGCATATAAAAGAGTAATATTTAATTATATGAAATATGATATATGTATAATATAATAATATACATACAGGGCTTGAAATTTTCACTAGTCCACTAATCCTGAATGAGTAAGTAATTGCAGCGGACAAGTAAAAAATGTAGACTTTTTTCCATATCTATCTATCCGTCTATCATCTATCTATCTATCTATCTATCTATCTATCTATCTATCTATCTATCTATCATCTATCTATCTATCTATCTATCTATCTATCTCTATCTATCTATCTATCTATCTATCCTTTGTCTATCATCTATCTATCTTTCTATCTATCTATCTATCTATCTATCTGTCTGTCTGTCTGTATGTCTCTCTATCTATCTATCATCATCTATTAGTTGTTATTTGAAATTAACAGGAGGTGCATGCCTGTACACAGCTGGCCTACGGAACAGAAGATCACTGACTAATAAGGGAAGTCAGTGACGTGCATTGCCAGCATAAAAAAATGTTTCATTCCCATTGTATATATTGCTAAAATAATCAGTAAAAAGTTTTAAACAGTTCTAAGTAAACCCTTTTTTTTGTGTGCAAATCACTCAACAGTTGGCTGTGTTTGATGGGTTGGGTAAGACTTTTTTGTGGATATAATCTTGATGTTTGGTTTTTAGACTTTGCAACTCTTTATGTCCTACCCAGTGCATTGCAGACCTCAAATCTACCTTCTGTGGCTCCTAACCCAACTGGATACCACACTGTACGCAAGATAGAATTTCTCAGAAAACTCAGCCTCAAATCTATAGCACGAGGTGAAATAGTAACACTTGCTCTACAGATTCAGAGAATTTAAAATTTTGCGTCAGATTTCTTCATTATCAACCCCCAAAATTAAGGCATCAATAAATGGTTAAAAATTTCTCTCCTTTTAATCTTTTCAAAACATAATATATACAAATGTATACATTACACCATTTCATTACGGAAGTAAATATATACATATATATTTTTAAAATTGTATTTATTCAGAAATTCTTTATTGCCCTAATTTGTTTCGTCCAAAATTTGTTTAGAAAATATTTTCTTAATGAAATTGTTTATTTAAAGCTTTTATTTCAGATTCTTTCTATTATATCTCTTTATATAATTTTAAATGAGCTTTTATTATACTACAAAGTACAAACACATTTGTAGTAGACTGTAAGATTGTGTACACACAGCATAATGCATTGTGTATTAATTACATTGCATGCAAACTGAAGGCACACACAAAAAATAAAAATAAATCACAGAAGTACAAAAACCAAAACCAAAATTGCAATAGAATGCAAAATGGTTGAATTAGCATGTTATTGAGATAACAGTCAATAGGTCACTGCCAGGCTGTAGTTGCCGACAATGCCGAGTGATACACACATGTAGTACTAGAGTGTGTGTATACATATTATAGTATTGGCTGCACTATATGGGAAGTGTTTTATTATACACAGTATGTTAGTTCAGTATAGTCTTTCCCCTTTTATCTGTATGTATATATACAGTATATATATATATATATATATATATATATATATATATATATATATATATATATATATATATATATATATATATATGAACAAAGTGATGCACTCGCAGGAGTTTCAGACAAAAATGTGTCACAATTTATTGACTTTCAGGGATCTTATGTCCCCTTCTTCAGAACAAAATACCAAGTGAAAAACTCCACAATTTATAGTGAAAAACATTACGAACAATATCATACCCCTCCTACCAAACTCGCACCAAAATAGTGTGTCCCGGAAGCATCTCTGACGTCACTTTCGCTGGTTCCATATACTCATCAAACATATACTATTTTACAACCAACATACATATGTTATATTCTTATATAATTCTGGGTGTCACTCTCAAATATGGTGATATACACAAAACCCAAAAGGTTGTATCATGTGTTCATAGAAATACATTTATCTACGATCACTGAGATCAGATGCAGGTTGCCAAAGTGACCTGTAAACAAACATCGCACTCATGTTAACGATTACATAAAATTAAGCTGCGGTTTCATATACCAAATACAAGTTAAAATAACATGCAGGTTTGTGCCCAATAGGGAAAGGTGATGCAATATATATATATAAGCCAAACAGTGTGTGTAATACCATACAATCACAGACAGTGAGCCCAGTATAAACACATAAGAAAAAACAAGGCCACCTTCAAGCATCAGACCCAATGTGAAAAAGGTTTGCAAATAAAACAGGAATAATATTGGTACAATACTTCCCAAACAGTAATAAGATGCGTGGATGCTGCTCTAGTGTAGCTATCAGGGCTGTGCTCCTGATTCCGGTTAAAACTGTAGAAATAGAAAAAACACAGAGCGCATACCACTCTAAGAGTAACACTGTTTAATCACAATAAAACACAGAGCACTGTTAAAATCACACGTACAATGTTTAAAATATAACTAGCACAATCACCGGCTCCCGTAGGTATACTGTTCGTGACCCCGTCTCTGCACTCCTTCATACGACTTCCGGAAAGCTTCAGGAAACCGCACCAGGCAGGGAAATACGCTAACAGAGCAACCGGTATCTCCAATCTGTGATGGGGGATAGAAGAAAAAGTCTCTACGCGTTTTGTCATGCTACGGCCTGACTTTCTCAAGAGGTATCTTTCTCGAGATACAGCGCTCTGTGTTTTATTGTGATTAAACAGTGTTACTCTTAGAGTGGTATGCGCTCTGTGTTTTTTCTATTTCTATCGCACTCATGTTGCATTTTAAGTGCCCAAGGTTATTCTGTGAATGTGCTCAACACAAAAACATATATGTACACATATGATATCCATATGCACACATCCAAAATATACATAATCAAAAATCTGATCAATAATATGTTCAACAGGTACATGATGACTGTAATAACTTTGGTTAGTCAATTATACTTCAGCAAGTAGAATTGTGTCCAGATGTAAGTAGTGGCTAGATGTAAGTAGTGGCTATAACTGATGTCAATGGTGACAGCTCTTAAAGGATATATGTGTATGCAGGTGGCACCAATTATAGATAACACTGTACAATCCCATGTCACCTATATGGCAGTATTGAAGTCTCACCACATCCCCAGATGTCATTTATTCCCATGTCATATAATACACCCAATCCCCAACATGCACCCTAAGTATGTATAAGATATCTACATTATTTCAGTCATTTGAAATCTGGTATTGAATTAAGACCACTTGGAACAATTGTCCCCAATATGTAAATCCACTGGGCTTCCCATGTGAGTAGGAGTCTGTCCCTATCACCACCCCCCACCATCCAGTTTGGGGATATGGTCATCATTTTTGATTATGTATATTTTGGATGTGTGCATATGGATATCATATGTGTACATATATGTTTTTGTGTTGAGCACATTCACAAAATAACCTTGGGCACTTAAAAAGCAACATGAGTGCGATGTTTGTTTACAAGTAGCCATGACAACCTGCAATCTTATCTCAGTGATTGTAGAAAAATTTATTTCTATGAACACATGATACAACTGTTTGGGTTTTTTGTATATCATCATATTTGAGAGTGACACGCCGAATTATATAAGAATATAACATATGTATGTTGGTTATGAAATATTATACAGAACCAGCGGAAGTGACGTCAGAGAAGCTTCCTTGTTTCCGGTATGGTGGAACGCATGTTTGCGTTCCAGGACACACTGTTTTGGCGCAAGTTTGGTAGGAGGGGTATGATATTGTTTGTAATGTTTTTCACTATAAATTATGGAGTTTTTTTACTTGGAATTTTGTTTTGAAGAAGGGCACATAAGATCTCTGAAACGTCAATAAATTGTGACACATTTTTGTCTGAAACTCCTGTGAGTGCATTACTTTGTTCATATATTTAATTCATTTTTGCACCCAGATTGCTGGCTCTGTGTGGGTGGATTCCTTTTTTGGATTTGTGCATATATATATATATATACAGTATATAAATATATATATTTCTATGTGTGTATATACAGTATGTATTTATGCATTTAGATGTGTATATATGTATTTACAGACATATATGCACATATAAACACATAAATACATATGTATACATATATATACATAAAAACTAGTGCATTGGAGCCTTTTGCAGCCAAGTAGCTGAAAACATGAAAAAGCATATTTATGCAATAATCATATTTAATAAAGTGTTATACTGTGTATTTGTTATAAATATTTCACATTCCAATGTTCTGCAAATAGCAGAATATGTTCAATGTATTTTTAAATTGATAATCATGTATATATAAGGTAATATTTTCAGAGATGTTACCAGTGCCATGTGCTAACCTAGGCCTAGATTTGGAGTTCGGCGGTAGAAGGGCTGTTAACGCTCCGCGGGCTTTTTTCTGGCCGCACCATAAATTTAACTCTGGTATCGAGAGTTCAAACAAATGCTGCGTTAGGCTCCAAAAAAGGAGCGTAGAGCATTTTTACCTCAAATGCAACTCTCGATACCAGAGTTGCTTACGGACGCGGCCAGCCTCAAAAACGTGCTCGTTCACGATTCTCCCATAGGAAACAATGGGGCTGTTTGAGCTGAAAAAAAAACTAACACCTGCAAAAAAGCAGTGTTCAGCTCCTAACGCAGCCCCATTGTTTTCTATGGGGAAACACTTCCTACGTCTGCACCTAACACTCTAACATGAACCCCGAGTCTAAACACCCCTAACCTTACACTTATTAACCTCTAATCTGTCGCCCCCGCTATCGCTGACCCCTGCATATTTTTTTTAACCCCTAATCTGCCGCTCCGTAAACCGCCGCAACCTACGTTATCCCTATGTACCCCTAATCTGCTGCCCTAACATCGCCGACCCCTATATTATATTTATTAACCCCTAATCTGCCCCCCACAACGTCGCCGCCAGCTACCTACACTTATTAACCCCTAATCTGCCGAGCGGACCGCACCGCTACTATAATAAAGTTATTAACCCCTAATCCGCCTCACTAACCCTATCATAAATAGTATTAACCCCTAATCTGCCCTCCCTAACATCGCCGACACCTAACTTCAATTATTAACCCCTAATCTGCCGACCGGAGCTCACCGCTATTCTAATAAATGTATTAACCCCTAAAGCTAAGTCTAACCCTAACACTAACACCCCCCTAACTTAAATATAATTTACATCTAACGAAATAAATTAACTCTTATTAAATAACTTATTCCTATTTAAAGCTAAATACTTACCTGTAAAATAAATGCTAATATAGCTACAATATAAATTATAATTATATTATAGCTATTTTAGGATTAATATTTATTTTACAGGCAACTTTGTAATTATTTTAACCAGGTACAATAGCTATTAAATAGTTAAGAACTATTTAATAGTTACCTAGTTAAAATAATAACAAATTTACCTGTAAAATAAATCCTAACCTAAGATATAATTAAACCTAACACTACCCTATCAATAAATTAATTAAATAAACTACCTACAATTACCTACAATTAACCTAACACTACACTATCAATAAATTAATTAAACACAATTCCTACAAATAAATACAATTAAATAAACTAGCTAAAGTACAAAAAATAAAAAAGAACTAAGTTACAAAAAATAAAAAAATATTTACAAACATAAGAAAAATATTACAACAATTTTAAACTAATTACACCTACTCTAAGCCCCCTAATAAAATAACAAAGCCCCCCAAAATAAAAAATTCCCTACCCTATTCTAAATTAAAAAAGTTACAAGCTCTTTTACCTTACCAGCCCTGAACAGGGCCCTTTGCGGGGCATGCCCCAAGAATTTCAGCTCTTTTGCCTGTAAAAAAAAACATACAATACCCCCCCCCCCAACATTACAACCCACCACCCACATACCCCTAATCTAACCCAAACCCCCCTTAAAGAAACCTAACACTAAGCCCCTGAAGATCTTCCTACCTTGTCTTCACCATCCAGGTATCACCGATCCGTCCTGGCTCCAACATCTTCATCCAACCCAAGCGGGGGTTGGCGATCCATCATCCTGTGGCTGAAGAGGTCCAGAAGAGGCTCCAAAGTCTTCCTCCTATCCGGCAAGAAGAGGACATCCGGACCGGCAAACATCTTCTCCAAGCGGCATCTTCGATCTTCTTCCATCCGGTGCGGAGCGGGTCCATCTTGAAGCAGGTGACGCGGATCCATCCTCTTCTTCCGTTGTCTCCCGACTAATGACGGTTCCTTTAAGGGACGTCATCCAAGATGGCGTCCCTCGAATTCCGATTGGCTGATAGGATTCTATCAGCCAATTGGAATTAAGGTAGGAATTTTCTGATTGGCTGATGGAATCAGCCAATCAGAATCAAGTTCAATCCGATTGGCTGATCCAATCAGCCAATCAGATTGAGCTTGCATTCTATTGGCTGATCGGAACAGCCAATAGAATGCGAGCTCAATCTGATTGGCTGATTGGATCAGCCAATCGGATTGAACTTGATTCTGATTGGCTGATTCCATCAGCCAATCAGAAAATTCCTACCTTAAAGTGAATGTAAATTTTGATGCTAAAGTGCCCGGTTTTTAAAACTTCGATTAAAAACAGGGGCACTTTAATTCATAAAAATTTTCATTTCACTCCTGTTGTGAAAAAAACTTATCTTTTAATCTTCACAGCAGCTCCAGCTTCCTCCACCTGTTTCAAAGCCTCTTCCTGGGTCTAAAATGAGGCATCGGCTTCCTCCAATCACAGCAGTGAATCAGACACTGAATCCCCCGGGGGGGAAGCTGTGATTGGAGAATGACCTATCAATCATTTCTGACATCAGAAATGGTTTGTGAGACCGGAGAAAGCTGGAGCTGCTGTGAAGTTTAAAAGGTAAGTTTTTTGTCACAACAGGAGTGAAATGTAAATTTTTATGAATTAAAGTGCCCCTGTTTTTAATCAAAGTTTTAAAAACCGGGCACTTTAGCATCAAAATTTACATTCACTTTAATTCCGATTGGCTGATAGAATCCTCTCAGCCAATCGGAATTCGAGGGACGCCATCTTGGATGACGTCCCTTAAAGGAACCGTCATTAGTCGGGAGACAACGGAAGAAGAGGATGGATCCGCGTCGCCTGCTTCAAGATGGATCCGCTCCGCACCGGATGGAAGAAGATCGAAGATGCCGCTTGGAGAAGATGTTTTCCGGTCCGGATGTCCTCTTCTTGCCGGATAGGAGGAAGACTTTGGAGCCTCTTCTGGACCTCTTCAGCCACCGGATGATGGATCGCCAACCCCCGCTTGGGTTGGATGAAGATGTTGGAGCCAGGACGGATCGGTGATACCTGGTGAGGTGAAGATAAGGTAGGAAGATCTTCAGGGGCTTAGTGTTAGGTTTCTTTAAGGGGGGTTTGGGTTAGATTAGGGGTATGTGGGTGGTGGGTTGTAATGTTGGGGGGGGGGTATTGTATGTTTTTTTTTACAGGCAAAAGAGCTGAAATTCTTGGGGCATGCCCCGCAAAGGGCCCTGTTCAGGGCTGGTAAGGTAAAAGAGCTTGTAACTTTTTTAATTTAGAATAGGGTAGGGAATTTTTTATTTTGGGGGGCTTTGTTATTTTATTAGGGGGCTTAGAGTAGGTGTAATTAGTTTAAAATTGTTGTAATATTTTTCTTATGTTTGTAAATATTTTTTTATTTTTTGTAACTTAGTTCTTTTTTATTTTTTGTACTTTAGCTAGTTTATTTAATTGTATTTATTTGTAGGAATTGTGTTTAATTAATTTATTGATAGTGTAGTGTTAGGTTAATTGTAGGTAATTGTAGGTAGTTTATTTAATTAATTTATTGATAGGGTAGTGTTAGGTTTAATTATATCTTAGGTTAGGATTTATTTTACAGGTAAATTTGTTATTATTTTAACTAGGTAACTATTAAATAGTTCTTAACTATTTAATAGCTATTGTACCTGGTTAAAATAATTACAAAGTTGCCTGTAAAATAAATATTAATCCTAAAATAGCTATAATATAATTATAATTTATATTGTAGCTATATTAGGATTTATTTTACAGGTAAGTATTTAGCTTTAAATAGGAATCATTTATTTAATAAGAGTTAATTTATTTCGTTAGATGTAAATTATATTTAAGTTAGGGGGGTGTTAGTGTTAGGGTTAGACTTAGCTTTAGGGGTTAATCCATTTATTATAGTAGCGATGAGCTCCGGTCGTCAGATTAGGGGTTAATAATTGAAGGTAGGTGTCGGCGATGTTAGGGAGGGCAGATTAGGGGTTAATACTATTTATGATAGGGTTAGTGAGGCGAGTTAGGGGTTAATAACTTTATTATAGTAGCGGTGCGGTCCGCTCGGCAGATTAGGGGTTAATAAGTGTAGGCAGGTGGAGGCGACGTTGAGGGGGGCAGATTAGGGGTTAATAAATATAATATAGGGGTCGGCGGTGTTAGGGGCAGCAGATTAGGGGTACATAGGGATAACGTAGGTGGCGGCGCTTTGCGGTCGGCAGATTAGGGGTTAATTATTTTAAGTAGCTGGCGGCGACGTTGTGGGGGGCAGGTTAGGGGTTAATAAATGTAATACAGGGGTCGGCGGGGTTAGGGGCAGCAGATTAGGGGTACATAAGTATAACGTAGGTGGCGGTCGGCAGATTAGGGGTTAAAATATTTTAATCGAGTGGCGGCGATGTGGGGGGAGCTCGGTTTAGGGGTACATAGGTAGTTTATGGGTGTTAGTGTACTTTAGGGTACAGTAGTTAAGAGCTTTATGAACCGGCGTTAGCCAGAAAGCTCTTAACTCCTGCTATTTTCAGGCGGCTGGAGTTTTGTCGTTAGAGCTCTAACGCTCACTTCAGAAACGACTCTAAATACCGGAGTTAGGAAGATCCCATTGAAAAGATAGGATACGCAAATGGCGTAGGGGGATCTGCGGTATGGAAAAGTCGCGGCTGAAAAGTGAGCGTTAGACCCTTTAATCACTGACTCCAAATACCAGCGGGCGGCCAAAACCAGCGTTAGGAGCCTCTAACGCTGGTTTTGACGGCTACCGCCGAACTCCAAATCTAGGCCCTAGTAAGTCAGAAGGAGCAAAGGTCAGTTAATTCCAGGTTAAAAACATACACCTAGATTACGAGTTTTGCGCTAAACAGGGTGGAAACGAACGCAACAAAAGTTACGTTATTTCACCCTCCATTAGCACTGTCATTACGAGTTACTAAAAAACCTCCTTGTGCGTGCAATATGGTGGTGTTAAGCTCCATACCGCACAAAAGCCAAGGGCTGCTTTGACGTGCTCCTGCACGCTTTCCCCTATAGACATCAATGGGGAGAGAGTGTTAGAAAAAAACACCTGAAGCGCAGAATGAAATATTTCCGTAACGCAACCCCATTGGTGTCTATAATAAAAAGTTACGTTTAAACCTAACACCCTGACATAAACCTCAAGTCTAAACACCCCTAATCTGCTGCCCCAGACATCGCCGCCACCTAAATAAATTCATTAACCCCTAATCTGCCGCTCCCGACATCGCCGACACTAATATAAATTATTAACCCCTAAACCTTCGGCCTCCCACATCTCCGCCACTAAATAAACCTATTAAGCCCTAAACAGCTGGCCTCCCACATTACAATACACTAAATAAAACTATTATTCCCTAAACCTAACACCCCCTAACTTTAAATTAAAATTACTGTATAACTCTATTTAAATTAATAAAAACTTACCTGTGAAATAAATATAAACCTAGCATTAAACTATAAATTAACCTAACATAACTATTCTAATAAAATAAAAAATATTGCCAATTAAAATATCTAAATTACAAATGTAGATATCAGCCTATTTTAAACAGCCAATAGGATTTCAGAAGCTCTTATCCTATTGGATGATTTGAATTTGAAGAATCCGATCAGCCAATAGGAATGCAAGGTACGCCATTTTGAAATGACTACCTTGCATTCAACTTCAGTGTACGGCGGCGACCGTATGAAGAGGACGCTCCCCGCAGGATGTCTTTGGCTTCCAGGATGGCTCCGCTCCTCGCCGCCAGAATGAAGATAGAAGATTGGTTGGGTGGTGGGTTTTACTGTTGGGGAGACTTTTTTTACAGGTAAAAGAGCTGATTTCTTTGGGGCAATGCCCTAAAAAAGGCCCTTTTAAGGACTATTGGTAGTTTATTGTAGGCTAGGGCGTGTTTTTACTTTGGGGGGACTTTTTTATTTTTATAGAGCTATTAGATTATGTTTTTTTTATTTTTCATGATTTTAGTGTTAATTATTTTTGGTAAATTTAGATTTTTTTTAATTTTTCGTAGGATTATTTTTTTTTATTTGTAATTTAGATTTTTTTTTTTCGTAGTGCTAGGTTTTTTAAAATTTGTAATTTGGATATTTTAATTGGTAGTATTTTTTTAGAATAGTTATGTTAGGTTAATTTATAGTTTAATGTTAGGTTTATATTTATTTCACAGGTAAGTTTTTATTTATTTAAATAGAGTTATATTGTAATTTTAATTTAAAGTTAGGGGTGTTAGGGGTTAATAGTTTAATTTAGTGTTTTGCGATGTGGGGGGCGGTGGTTTAGGGGTTAAAAGGTTTATTTTGTGGCAGAGATGTGGGAGGCTGGAGGTTTAGGCCTGTGATTTTGTTTACTGATTCTAATTATGTGCTGCTTGGCTCGCTGGCTTCACCTGCCTGCCAGCTGCAGGCAGTTTCCTAATCAGCAGCCTATAAAAGGCTGCTTACTGTCAGTGCCCTTGTATAGAATTGTTTTTTCCTTCCTGGGTGTGCTTTCTTTGAATAATGCCAACTAAACTTGCCTTTCCTGAAAAATTTGGGTGTGAAACTAAAGACTCCAGGGGCTTTTAAATATATGTCTTCTACATTTTCCCAACAACCCTGATACATTTTGAACTTCTACAGATAAAAGGGTCTTTTGTAATTTCTTTTTTAAAGGGGATAGGCTTGACAAGGGTCTCTCCTTATCTTCAATGCAAGGATTCTCTACTAAAGAAGTTTTTGTCATCCCTACAAACTGTCTTTGACAAACTGGACAGGGTCTCTGCAGCTGAATGTTTTCTTTTAGACATACAGCAAGTCACAAGAACTGTTGCAGAATATGCTGTACATTTTCCTACTCTGGCTGCGGAGATGAATTGGGGTGTTGGCTCTCATGCAGCTTTTTGCAGAGGTCTTGCAGATCACTTAAAAGATGAACTGGGGAGGCTTCCCCCTCTATTCTTCGATATTATGAAGGGGCAATGTTAACACATATCTCACAATGGGGGGCAATAAAATCTCCCAGCAAATGGAAAGTCATCGAACAGGCCTCTCTACCACACCACACATGTTTACCAGACTTAATCTGGATCCCCCCTCACTCCTGTTGTACCTTAAACATTACCAACCCCATAATATGTGGGACAAAATCAGACATTACCCTCACATAGCCCCACACCCCTCCCCGATTACCTCTCTCGCTGGCCTACTTATGGGTCTTCCTGACGCTCACCCCCCAAAATGAACACAACTGGGAGTAAGACTGGTATCAGATATCTGGACTTCCCCTACACAACCATGTTTCTGTACACTAGTGGAAATAAAAGATGATAATCCAATACCTCAATATCTGAAATTTGAGCACACTAGACTGAAAAGTTTTTTGACTAGTTGGGGTTTTAAACCTGAACTGTTCCGCCCTCGCACATTATGGGAAACCATATGGCAACAGGGTAATAGACTATGCAAGCCTCTATCGCTACACTACTCTCTCATAGGTAACAGAGTATGAAAATAAGCTACCTCACCCACACAAATGGGAGCAATACCAGAACACTACTATCTCCCTACAAATCTGGCAATCTACTCTAACCCTCACTAAAAAAGCACTACATTGTGTCACATTATTTGAGACCTACTACAAACTACTGACACACTGGAACTACATCCCCACAAGACTAGCCAAAATGTATGGTTCTGCCTCGTCTATGTTCTGGCGTGACTGTGGACATATAGGAGACACAATGCACTTTTGGTGGGAATGCCCCAAACCTATGCCTTTATGTAATACACCTGTTTTCGTGTGTTATTTGGACTGGGTATAACCCTCCCCAAGACCCTCTCCAATGCTCTCCTTCATATTGGGACCCATACCCTCCCTAAACACCAAGTATATTTATGTATCTATCTCTTTACTGCGATCAAGGCGGCAATTGCCAAGTCTTGGAAAAGTATCTCTCCTCCAAGTTGGCCCATGATTTTAATTTCAATGGCATATATTTACACAATGGAGAAAGGTATATTCTATGCACAAAACAAGTCAGACCTATTTGAGCTTATCTGGGCAGACTGGGGAGCAAGATATGACACTACTTGGGCACTCAACATCATGGTTAATACCTAAAATTTGATTACTGGATGATACTGACCCTACCTACCTTGACCCTTCCTTCCCCCCTCCCCCCTTATCTTACTTCATTTTCTCCTCTCCTACCTTACTCACCCTTTCCCACTATCTAAAAATTTTGTATGATGTTATCTCTATGTATGACATATATATATATGATTCCTACTTACTACTTGCACAGATATTATATGTTTGAGTTTAGGGGCCTGCAAGCCCCCTATGTTTCTATTCCAATTGACTCTTTTGTGTCAGATGACAATTTTTACTTCAATAAAAGTTTTTGAAACTGAAAGGGAAAAAAAAGAAGATGAACTGGTACATAAAGATCTTCCAGAAGACCTTGAAAAATGTTTAAAGCTATGTGTCTGACTAGATGTTCTAGATCACCAAAGGCGTCAGAAACGGGAACAGAGCTGCAGGACTACATACCATTTAGCCCCTCATTTTCAAACACCACCTGAGTCTAAGCCTGAAACTTTTATCAAACCTGTAGAACCCAGAAAAAAATCAGTTTTTTCCTTCGTCATTATGGGGTATGGAGTGTAGATTGATGTGAAAAAACAACATTTTAGCATAATGCTGCTATGACCTTCCATGACTGCCAGCACTTTCTTTCTGCACTCTTTCAGTTCAACAACTTCCTTTTTCTATCCAGCTGTTATCTTCCCCAGAACCCTTAGGTGATGTTGTTATGCACTTATTTATGTTAATTTATTACTGTATTAAGAATTATTTAATTTGTTATGGCATAAAATAAAAACATATTAAAATTACTGCACAATAAGGTGTTTCCCGATGGCTAAACATTAGCAAAGATGGAGTGGGATAGTGGGTGTGGTGTGGGAGTATAGTGGGTGGGATTAGAAGTGGCGAGTAACATTTTGGCCTTACTAGTAGCTTAGGACTTGACATTTTGAGCCATAGATAGAAAGATAGATAGATATGTATATAAAATAAATGCCACAATAATAGATACAACATGCAAACACTTCCCTGTAGAGGTATGCTTCCATTCTCAGTCTCTCCACGGGTTGTATAAGAAACCTCTGATATGGAATGGTGGTGCCTCACTCCCTTGGGTGAAGATCAAACTTCCGCTCCTAGTAAGTATTGAGAGAAGGAAATCCACAACAGAGATATGCTTTTGAGTGAAATTGAATATTTAAAGGAAAGCACTCTCAAGAAAGAATTGAATTGAAATATATTTTTCTCATGGGAACACAACACCATCAGAACAGGAACAGACAAATTGTATGAACAATTAGTAGTTTAATAAAAATATATAAAGACTTATATAGAAAACTCATATAGACTCTACGGAAGCAAAACCCACCGTTTTAAGAGCAAATAAATGTCTCAAAAAAGCTGAATAACAAATAAAGCATCACAACATAATTTATACCATGGCTCCACTCAATTAAAATTTTATTCGGGTGTTGAGCAGTGGTTTACAAAATGTACTCCTCCCTTTGTAAATGGGAACAGTTAAATTTGAAAACATAAAGCCGATATATTAAAAATCAACAACAACAAAAAAATTATGCAAATATTCTTATAATAAAAATGCTCCCATTCTAAAATGCATTGAAGTAAAGAAAAAAGAAAAATTATTCAATAATAAAACCATAACAAATTCACCAATTAGAATATTTTTCGCATTTAAAAAATCCAATAAAATGCTTTTAACTGACAAATCTCTAAGTTCTATATAAGGTCCGCTAAAGAAAGGACTGTGTAATGTCCATATAGTATATTCACTTAAACCAATTAAAAGGGTATATGTTATTTATTAAAATTACATGGTTGACACATGTAAAAATAAGTTGCCAAACAAGAAGAAGATGAGAAGTCCTCAGTCAAGTCCATCTTTCATTAATCCACATAGGGGAACAAGTTACCAATCAAATAGTTCAAGTAGAGTTACCAAATAAGTCCAATTGCAGCTAAATGGAATTCTAGAAAGAAGAACAGTTGCAATAGCACTACAATTGTACTTCTGGGAATGCCCTATATTTTATTGGTTAAATTCAATTCAATTTTAAGATACTTTTTGAAAAAGCCGAGAAAACACAGGCGAAACATGTTAAGGGAGGGGGAATACTGATGTGTTATTCTAACCTTACTTTTTAACTGCATAATGACTCTGTTCCTGTTTAGTACCAACACACTTGTAACTTAAAGGTTGAGAAGGTTTATTGGGGATATTGAGTAAACACAGGCAGGCAGTGTTAACCCCAGTGAAACACACTATTACAATTTGATCCACTTCCTGGATCTAGTACCACAGGCCTATGTATTGAATGCAGCTACAACACTGCTGATAATACAAAGCAATCTTATCAACTATACCCCACAGGGATATTTATTAGCATATAGATCTATTAACTTAGCTATTTGATATATAACCCTCTATAAACAACAGCAGATCTATATCAATTGACAAGTAACTCATAAATTGTCTTTCACTATATTTCCAATTTATACAATTATAAATTGAAGGTTGGGCCAGGCACAATGGCGAGTGCCTGTAATTCAAACTACACATATAGATATGATGTCTATTACGTATGCAACCTGATACCCTTTCTAACCCCAGTGAAACACACTGATATCACAATTTGATCCAGCTGACTTCCTGGATCTAGTACCACAGGCCTATGTATTGAATGCAGCTACAACACTGCTGATAATACAAAGCAATCTTATCAACTATACCTCACAGGAACATTTATTAGCATATATAACCCTCTATAAACAACAGCAGATCTATATCAATTGACAAGTAACTCATAAATTGTCTTTCACTATATTTCTAATTCATACAATTATAAATTGAAGGTTGGGCCGGGCACAATGGTGCATACCTGTAATTCAAGCTACTTGGAAGGCTGGCAGATCGCTTGAGTCCAGGGGTTCTGGACTACCCAGTGCTATGTCAATCAGGTGTCTGCCCTAAGTTCGGTATCAATATGGTGACTTTGGGGAGCTCAGAGCCACGAGGTTGAACTAAGGAGGGGTAAACCGGCCCAGGTTGGAAATGGAGCAGGTCAATACCCCCGTACCGATCAGTAGTGGGTTTGCACTTGTGAATAGCCAGTGTAGGATAGTCTGGGCAATAAAGTGTGACACTGCCTTTTAAAAACATAAAAAATAAAATAAATACATTGAAGGTTTGAGATCTGTACATAATTATTTTTGTGTTTTTAATAAATTCACACACACCTTTTATCGTTTTTGTAATAAAAGTTAAGTTTTATTAGTAGCGCATTGAAGCACCTCTAAATTGATGTCACAAATTAACAGGGAAACAGATGTTTTACTATGTGTGAATGCTTGCAGTCAGAAACTTCTGACTATCTTTGTTTAGAAACTAAATGGAATTCTAGTCGGAATTACAATATATATAGGAGAACTGGCTAAATGAAATATAAAAACATGAATAGAAAAAAAGTGTTATAACAACAACTTAATATATAACTGTTAAATATTACAAAACCATAATATAAATAAGTTCAAATACATCAATCCAAACCCTGTGAATGATCAAGACAATATGTACTAAGACTTTTAAAGCAATAATGTGAAATTAGATGTGTGTTTATGTGATGAATTCCCCATCAGTAAACCTAAATATCTACATGATATGTGCAGATGTGGTGGATTTTCCATGTAAAACGTATGCAGAATGGGGATTAGGAAAGGACACGAGTATTGTTACCTTTATGTAAATCACAATACCAAGTTTTGAAAACTTTAGGCTCTGTTTATCAAGATGCGGAGGCAGCTTTGGAGCACCTTCGAGGCAGGCTCATATAAGCGAGTCTGCAGCCAATACTTAAGGAGCAGCGGTCATCAGATCTCTGTTTTCTAACCTATACTCCAGCTCCAAGCTGGCAGCTGGCAATCAACGGGACCAGTCTTACTTGGGTAATTGACAGCCCCTGGCACCACAATGCCAGGATGACACGTTCAAAGAAGCATACCTTGTCAACCCAGCATTTGTTAGATGAGGCCCTTAATCTTCCAGATATTACACATAGTCTGTATACACTTAGGATTACATGTATACATTCTGAAGTTATTAGGTGGTTTATTACGATGTGTAGGGTTATTTATGTGGATTCATCACATGCACGTATGGGGCCAGATTACAAGTGGCATGCTAATAATAGTGTGCATGCAATAACCAATATCACTAGACAGCGCTACCAAGTCCATTGTAAAGGGCACTGACCAGACAAGGATTAGCGCAGAGGACTTTGCTCAAGCGTAACTCAACGTATATTTTAAATGGGTATCGCGATTTGCAACTGTGCCAGCTTGCGCTGGTATTACAAGTTGAAAATTATAGTTTGCACTCCAGCATAAGCCGAAACTGCACTAGAATATTTAACTTGAATTGAGACTTGAGAGTAAAGTATAAGGGCTAAGAAAAGTTGCATAAAACACATGTAAAACAAATTAAAATAAAGTATTATACACATATATAGAACACTTTTTAGTAAGAATATATAATTTATATATTAATAAAAAGGTATTTAAAGGGTTAAAATAGATATGGTATATACTGGCTCCAAAGTATGTATGTATGTTTAAATATGTGTTTATACATATGTGTATACGTGTGCATACATGTGTATGTGTTTTATGAGTAAAAATGTATGTGTGTCATACATAAATATTTACACAAATAAACACATAAATACACATGCATACACATACAAATATATATATATATATATATATATATATATATATATATATATATATATATATATATATATATTTATATATACATACATACATACACTTTTGAGCCCTTTCCAGTCAAATCAAATACCTTGACACATGCTATTTCATTCTTATACATTTTTAATGTGTTTTGAATAGAAATACTTTACATTCCAATGTTCACATAGAACAAAATGTCCTTTTTATTTTAAATAAATAAATAAATAGATGTATTTCTAAATATATCTGTATATACAAAATCTATCTAACTATCTATATTTATATACAGGATCTCACAAAAGTGAGTACACCCCTCACATTTTTGTAAATATTTTATTATATCTTTTCATGTCACAGCACTGAAGAAATTACACTTTGCTACAATGTAAAGTAGTGAGTGTACAGCCTGTTTAACAGTGTAAATTTGCTGTCCCATCAAAATAACACACAGCCATTAATGTCTAAACCGTTGGCAACAAAAGTGAGTACACCCCTAAGTGGAAATGTCCAAATTGGGTCCACAGTGTCAATATTTTGTGAGGCCACCATAATTTTCCAGCACTGCCTTAACCCTCTTGGGCATGGAGTTCACCAGCGCTTAACAGGTTGCCACTGGAGTCTTCTTCCACTCCTCGATGACGACATCACAGAGCTGGTGGATGTTAGAGACCTTGCGCTTCCTCACCTTCCATTTGAGGATGCCCCATAGATGCTCAATAGGGTTTAGGTCTAGAGACATGATTGGCCAGTCCATCACCTTTACCCTCAGCTTCTTAAGCAAGGCAGTGGTCGTCTTGGAGGTGTGTTTGGGGTCGTTATCATGTTAGAATACTGATCTGTCCCAGTCTCCGAAGGGAGGGGATCATGCTCTGCTTCGGTATGTCACAGTATATGTTGGCATTCATGGTTTCCTCAATGAACTGTAGCTCCCCATTGCCGGCAGACCCAGACTATGACACTCCCACCACCATGCTTGACTGTAGGCAAGACACACTTGTCTTTGTACTCCTCACCTGGTTGCCACCACACACGCTTGACACCATCTGAACCAAATAAGTTTATCTTAGTCTCATCGGACCACAGGACATGGTTCCAGTAATCCATGTCCTTAGTCTGCTTGTCTTCAGCAAACTGTTTGCAGGCTTCCTTCTGGGACAACAGCCATGCAGACCAATTTGATGCAGTGTGCGGCATATGGTCTGAGTACTGATAGGCTGACCCCCCACCCCTTTAACCTCTGCAGCAATGCTGGCAGCACCCATACATCTATTTCCCAAAGACAACCTCTGGATATGATGCTGAGCACGTGCACTCAACTTCTTTGGTCGATCATGGCGAGGCCTGTTCTGAGTGGAACCTGTCCTGTGAAACCGCTGTATGGTCTTGCCCACCATGCTGCAGCTCAGTTTTAGGGTCTTGGCAATCTTCTTATAGCTTAGGCCATCTTTATGTAGAACAACAATTCTTTTTTTCAGATCCTCAGAAAGTTCTTTGCCATGAGGTGCCATGTTGAACTTCCAGTGACCAGCATGAGAGAGTGTGAGAGTGATAACACCAAATTTAACACACCTGCTCCCCATTCACACCTGAGACCTTGTAACACTAACTAGTCACATGACACTGGGGAGGGAAAATTGCTATTTGGCTCAATTTGGACATTTCCACTTGGGGTGTACTTACTTTTGTTACCAATGGTTTAAACATTAATGGCTGTGTGTTAAGTTATTTTGAGGGGACAGCAAATTTACACTGTTATACCGGATGTACACTCACTACTTTACATTGTAGCAAAGTGTCAATTCTTCAGTGTTGTCCCATCAAAAGATATTGCACTCCTATTCACCAAATATGGCAACTGCCGGGGTGCATATGTCAAAAACTGATATAAAGTACAAAAAAGGCAGCACTCACCGGTGTTAGCAAAAAATAAAAATTAACTTTTAATATAGCATATTAAAAAACAAAGGGAGATTGCATGACGTTTCAGTGATGTACTGGCATCTTTATCAAATGATCCCAAAGTAGAAACAGTCCCAAAGTCAGTTCATCCTCAATGTGATGTCCCACAAAAGAAAGTATATATATATATATATATATATATATATATATATATATATATATAGCTGTATATATTCATATTCATATAAATATAGTATATAGGTATAGATATATATTTTACAAAAAATATTCATTAATATATATATATATATATATATATATATTTAAAAAAAAACAAAAACATTTTCTTTTATGTGAAGAACATTGGAATGTAAAGTATTTATAATTTAGCGCGCAATCGATAACTATTATTTTTTTAACAGTATGCCCCATAGAAGTCTTTGGGGAGAAGGAGTTAGCGCGGTTGCAGTATCGTAAGTCCTGAAGTTAGCACTCATAGGACTTTTGCTCTCGCACTAACTTTTTACGTTCAGCTTGTAATACGTGCGCTTACCCACCCTCGATAATTTTTTTTACTTTGAGCACGGTTAATGAGCAAATTAACAAATTTATTTAGAGCATTTCTTGTAATCTGGCCCATAATGTCACATTATTGCTTTAAATGTCTTAATAGACAGAAATCTTAGTTGACAATTTTATTAAGTTGTTGGAAATTGCACCTTCTATCTGAATCATAAAAGTTTAGTTTTGACATTACTGTCCCTTGTATTCATTTCAAACAAAGATTTTTATTTAAAACTATAGGCAACTTCTACAGTATTTAATTTTTCACAATGTTTCATAATCAAAAATATTTGCTGTTTATTTAAGCAGTGCCAGGAACCAGCACCCCAATTGTTGGTGCCCTCAATAAGGACCTGATAATCAAAAGCTCGCCAGCATGGAGAGAAATCACGCAAAATGTTTGTGGTTGTTTTTAGACCTTATAATGTAGTGTAGGTGTCTCTCCCTCACATACAAAACCCTGCATAGTTAGGTAAATATCTTTCAAATTCAATTTTGTGCTTCTAACATTTTTTTAGGGACTTCTCCATACTTATGAGATGTTTTAGATCATCTCACCTGAGAGGCGAGCTTTTGAATATCAGGCCATAAATGAGGATGATAAGTCTCTATATGACTCAGTTTGCAGCTTGAAATCCCAGGTCACTACCTAAAGCGAGGTCTACGAGCACTGTTAAATTTACATTATTTTACTTATTTGTATAAAACACTAATGCTATCCAAACACAGATATATCTGTTACTAATTCTTTTTGTCATCCTATATTATAAAACAATAGATTTGATGCCAAAAATGTATAATTCAAATAAATGTATTTAGCAATGATTTTTTAATGTTATATTTTTAATTCTAAAAATAAAATAAAAATAAAACATTTTTGCACTTCATTAGTATTAAAACAAAATGAATGTCCTTTGGTTAGCTGATACAGTCTCACTTTTATTGTGCGTGTGATCAGGGCCCATCATTTACCAAATTAATCTGTAGAAAAGCATTTTTTTCTTTCATGATTCAGATACGGCTAGATTTAGAGTTTTGTCGGTAAGGACCCGCGTAGCTAACGCCGGCTTTTTTCTGGCCGCACCATAAAAATAACTCTGGTATTGAGAGTCCACATAAAGGCTGCGTTAGGCTCCAAAAAAGGAGTGTAGAGCATTTTTAACGCAGCTTCAACTCTCGATACCAGAGTTGATTACGCAAGCGGCCAGCCTCAAAAACATGCTCGTGCACGATTCCCCCATAGAAAACAATGGGGCTGTTTGAGCTGAAAAAAAACCTTACACCTGCAAAAAAGCCGCGTTCAGCTCCTAACGCAGCCCCATTGTTTGCTATGCGGAAACACTTCCTACGTCTGCACCTAACACTCTAACATGTACCCCGAGTCTAAACACCCCTAACCTTACACTTATTAACCCATAATCTGCCGCCCCCGCTATCGCTGACCCCTGCATATTATTATTAACCCCTAATCTGCCGCTCCGTAAACCGCCGCTACTTACATTATCCCTATGTACCCCTAATCTGCTGCCCTAACATCGCTGACCCCTATATTATATTTATTAACCCCTAATCTGCCCCCCACAACGTCGCCGCCAGCTACCTACACTTATTAACCCCTAATCTGCCGACCGCAAAGCGCCGCCAGCTACATTATCCCTATGTACCCCTAATCTGCTGCCCTAACATCGCCGACCCCTATATTATATTTATTAACCCCTAATCTGCCCCCCTCAACGTTGCCTCCACATGCCTACACTTATTAACCCCTAATCTGCCGAGCGGACCGCACCGCTACTATAATAAAGTTATTAACCCCTAATCCGCCTCACTAACCCTATAATAAATAGTATTAACCCCTAATCTGCCCTCCCTAACATTGCCGACACCTAACTTCAATTATTAACCCCTAATCTGCCGACCGGAGCTCACCGCTATTCTAATAAATGTATTAACCCCTAAAGCTAAGTCTAACCCTAACACTAACACCCCCCTAAGTTAAATATAATTTACATCTAAAAAAATTAATTATCTCTTATTAAATAAATTATTCCTATTTAAAGCTAAATATTTACCTGTAAAATAAATCCTAATATAGCTACAATATAAATTATACAGGTATACCTCACTTTACAGCGCTTCACTTTACAGCGCTTCGCTAATACAGCGCTTTGTGAAGCTGAAGTTCAACCTCCAAGGATTTTGAAACAGTGCTGTAGTCATCGTGAGATTGCAAGAAAAGTGACTGGCACCACTTTGTTATGTACAGTTCACTTTGTTTACAGCATTACAGTCCAATCTGTGTCTCAGTATTATAGTCTGACAAATTTTACTACAGTAATTGTCAATATTTTACAGGTACAGTATTTATTGAATACTGTGCTGTGCGAGTGTTAAACTAAACACAGCACTATTGCACCGCTAATATAAGTTAGTTCAAACATGTTTTCAAGTTTTTAAGCACACTGGCAAGTGAAAAGAAAGCTAAAACTGCCTTGTTTCACTTTAAGGCGGTTTTCACTTTACAGCGGGGCTCCGGTCCCTAACCTAATGAGTGGGGTATACCTGTAATTATATTATAGCTATTTTAGGATTAATATTTATTTTACAGGCAACTTTGTAATTATTTTAACCATGTACAATCGCTATTAAATAGTTAAGAACTATTTAATAGTTACCTAGTTAAAATAATTACAAAATTACCTGTAAAATAAATCCTAACCTAAGTTACAATTAAACCTAACACTATACTATCATTAAATTAATTAAATAAAATACCTATAATTACCTACAATTAAACCTAACACTACACTATCAATACATTAATTAAATACAATATCTACAAATAACTACAATGAAATAAACTAACTAAAGTACAAAAAATAAAAAAGAACTAAGTTACAAAAAATAAAAAAATATTTACAAACATAAGAAAAATATTACAACAATTTTAAACTAATTACACCTACTCTAAGCCCCCTAATAAAATAACAAAGACCCCCAAAATAAAAAATGCCCTACCCTATTCTAAATTACTAAAGTTCAAAGCTCTTTTACCTTACCAGCCCTGAACAGGGCCCTTTGCGGGGCATGCCCCAAGAAGTTCAGCTCTTTTGCCTGTAAAAAAAAACATACAATACCCCCCCCAACATTACAACCCACCACCCACATACCCCTAATCTAACCCAAACCCCCCTTAAATAAACCTAACACTAAGCCCCTGAAGATCATCCTACCTTGTCTTCACCTCACCAGGTATCACCGATCCGTCATGTCTCAAAAATCTTCATCCAACCCAAGCGGGGGCTGGCGATCCATCATCCGGTGGCTGAAGAGGTCCAGAAGAGGCTCCAAAGTCTTCATCCTATCCGGGAAGAAGAGGCGATCCGGACCGGCAACCATCTTGATCCAAGCGGCATCTTCTATCTTCATCCGATGACGACCGGCTCCATCCTGAAGACCTCCACCGCGGACCCATCTTCTTCCGGCGACGTCCAACTGAAGAATGACGGTTCCTTTAAGGGACGTCATCCAAGATGGCGTCCCTCGAATTCCGATTGGCTGATAGGATTCTATCAGCCAATCGGAATTAAGGTAGGAATATTCTGATTGGCTGATGGAATCAGCCAATAAGAATCAAGATCAATCCGATTGGCTGATCCAATCAGCCAATCAGATTGAGCTCGCATTCTATTGGCTGTTCCGATCAGCCAATAGAATGCGAGCTCAATCTGATTGGCTAATTGGATCAGCCAATCGGATTGAACTTGATTCTGATTGGCTGATTCCATCAGCCAATCAGAATATTCCTACCTTAATTCCGATTGGCTGATAGAATCCTATCAGCCAATCGGAATTCGAGGGACGCCATCTTGGATGACGTCCCTTAAAGGAACCGTCATTCTTCAGTTGGACGTCGCCGGAAGAAGATGGGTCCGCGGTGGAGGTCTTCAGAATGGAGCCGGTCGTCATCGGATGAAGATAGAAGATGCCGCTTGGATCAAGATGGTTGCCAGTCCAGATCGCCTCTTCTTCCCGAATAGGATGAAGACTTTGGAGCCTCTTCTGGACCTCTTCAGCCACCGGATGATGGATCGCCAGCCCCCGCTTGGGTTGGATGAAGATTTTGGAGCCAGGACGGATCGGTGACACCTGGTGAGGTGAAGACAAGGTAGGATGATCTTCAGGGGCTTAGTGTTAGGTTTATTTAAGGGGGGTTTGGGTTAGATTAGGGGTATGTGGGTGGTGGGTTGTAATGTTGGGGGGGGGTATTGTATGTTTTTTTTTACAGGCAAAAGAGCTGAACTTCTTGGGGCATGTCCGCAAAGGGCCCTGTTCAGGGCTGGTAAGGTAAAAGAGCTTTGAACTTTAGTAATTTAGAATAGGGTAGGGCATTTTTTTATTTTGGGGGGCTTTGTTATTTTATTAAGGGGCTTAGAGTAGGTGTAATTAGTTTAAAATTGTTGTAATATTTTTCTTATGTTTGTAAATATTTTTTTATTTTTTGTAACTTAGTTATTTTTTATTTTTTGTACTTTAGTTAGTTTATTTCATTGTAGTTATTTGTAGATATTGTATTTAATTAATGTATTGATAGTGTAGTGCTAGGTTTAATTGTAGGTAATTATAGGTATTTAATTTAATTAATTTAATGATAGTATAGTGTTAGGTTTAATTGTAACTTAGGTTAGGATTTATTTTACAGGTAATTTTGTAATTATTTTAACTAGGTAACTATTAAATAGTTCTTAACTATTTAATAGCTATTGTACATGGTTAAAATAATTACAAAGTTGCCTGTAAAATAAATATTAATCCTAAAATAGCTATAATATAATTATAATTTATATTGTAGCTATATTAGGATTTATTTTACAGGTAAGTATTTAGCTTTAAATAGGAATAATTTATTTAATAAGAGATAATTAATTTCGTTAGATGTAAATTATATTTAATTTAGGGGGGTGTTAGGGTTAGACTTAGCTTTAGGGGTTAATACATTTATTAGAATAGCGGTGAGCTCCGGTCGGCAGATTAGGGGTTAATAATTGAAGTTAGGTGTCGGCGATGTTAGGGAGGGCAGATTAGGGGTTAATACTATTTATTATAGGGTTAGTGAGGCGGATTAGGGGTTAATAACTTTATTATAGTAGCGGTGCGGTCCGCTCGGCAGATTAGGGGTTAATAAGTGTAGGCAGGTGGAGGCAACTTTGAGGGGGGCAGATTAGGGGTTAATAAATATAATATAGGGGTCGGCGATGTTAGGGCAGCAGATTAGGGGTACATAGGGATAATGTAGCTGGCGGCGCTTTGCGGTCGGCAGATTAGGGGTTAATAAGTGTAGGTAGCTGGCGGCGACGTTGTGGGGGGTAGATTAGGGGTTAATAAATATAATATAGGGGTCGGCGGTGTTAGGGGCAGCAGATTAGGGGTACATAAGGATAACGTAGGTGGCGGTCGGCAGATTAGGGGTTCAAAAAATGTAATCGAGTGGCGACGATGTGGGGGGACCTCGGTTTAGGGGTACATAGGTAGTTTATGGGTGTTAGTGTACTTTAGAGTACAGTAGTTAAGAGCTTTATAAACCGGCGTTAGCCCAGAAAGCTCTTAACTACTGACTTTTTTCCTGCGGCTGGAGTTTTGTCGTTAGAGTTCTAACGCTCACTTCAGACACGACTCTAAATACCGGAGTTATAAAAATCCCATTGAAAAGATAGGATACGCAATTGACGTGAGGGGATCTGCGGTATGGAAAAGTCGCGGCTGAAAAGTGAGCGTTAGACCCTATTTTGAGTGACTCCAAATACCGGAGGTAGCCTAAAACCAGCGTTAGGAGCCTCTAACGCTGGTTTTCACGGCTGACGCCAAACTCCAAATCTAGGCCATAGAGAATACAATTTTAATCAACTTTCTAATTTACTTATATTATCTAATTTGTTTAATTATCTTAGTATTGAAGGTGCAGCCATGCACTAATGGTTTCTAACTGAACACATGGGTGAGCCAATCACAATCGATATATATATATATATATATATATATATATATATATATATATATATATATATATATATATATATAAATGCAATCACCAATCAACAGCTAGAACCTAGTTTCTCTGCTACTCCTGAGCTTGCCAAGATAAACTTTTCAGCAAAGGATAACAAGAGTAGGAAGCAAATTAAATAATAGATGTAAAGTGGAAAGTTGTTTAAAATTGTATTCTCTATCTAAATCATGAAAGAAAATTTTTGGGTTTCATGGCCTTTAATACAGAAGTATTAAAACCCTGTTTTAACAATCTTACAATCTATGTAACTCAGGCAGTTTAAGGGACATGAAACCAAATAATTTTGTTTCATGATTCAGATAGAGCATTTGATTTTAAACAACTTTCTAATTTACTTCTATTATGAATTTTCTTTGTTCTCTTTGTATCTTTTGTTGTAAAACAGGGATGTAAGCTTAGGATCCTGACCATTTTTGGAACACTAGATGGCAGCAGTTTTGCAAGAATGTTATCGTTTTGCAAGAGCAGTATATGGCAGCACTTTTTCCTGCCATGCAGTGCCCCAGTTGCCTACCTAGGTATCTCTTCAACACAGATTATCAAGGGAATGAAAGAAATTTAATAATAGAAGTAAATTGTAAAGTTTTGTTTTTAAATGGTTTGTTGTCTGAATCAGAAAATAATTTATTCCTGAATTATTTTATTCCTAAAATGATATGCTCAATAAGTTAGATGTTATAAAATATATGAGGATCACCAGAAGGAAACTGTTGTGTGATAAAGATTTGTGAGCTGAGACATTTAAAACCCAATGAACATAAAATGTATTAGCATGCTCTGGTATAACAAAGAAGATTGCTAATATCTCTTTCTTGAAAGCGATATTTAGCGCTCCACTTGCAATCTAGCCCATTGTGTTTATATTAGGTAGGTACAACATTTAAATAATTTAAAGATGCAAAATTAAATATATCTATTGAACTAGTTGACTTTATATTTTTCATAGTGAGTTTACTTTAAATAAATTGTATACCTGAGATGACCTTACAATAAGGCTGGTAATAAGTATTTGTTACATGAAAGGAAGAGAAAGGTTTTTACATTTCACTCAAATCTAATAGGGAACGTCAGACGCTCCACATAATGTCTTTTTCAACCTACTCACATACACTGCTAGATCTGTTTTTAAATAACATGTAATATAGATTTAAATTATAGCTATTGAAATCTTAACATACACTGAAATACAAATATGAAAGTTTAAAAGGATTTGTTTTCTCATATCATTTAGTATAACATTGTGTTCAAAGCAGCTCAATAAATGTCAATGAGACACAATTTTTATTTGTTTTTCTATTTTCTATTCTTTGTAGAACATTATATACAGAACTCTGAATACAAATAACCATATTTTACATTTGTATTATGTTCCTAACATACAAAACGGAAAGTGTAAAATAAATGTCTGACATTTTTTGAGTAATATCTTCAAGTGCCTTGCCGTGTCATGCAGAAAGGTAGTGAATGAATTCCTCTAAGTACTTTGTATAAAATATTTATTTTTAAGAATTACACATGGAACGTAATGTTTTTTTATTATACTTAAGATTCCAAAAAGTGAACAAACATAAAAATGATTTCAAATTCCTATAACTTTATTAGTTTATTGAATTAATCAGTTATCTTTTTAGAAACACACATAATCAAAGGAAATTTGGATCTAACAATATGTTTGAGTACACAAAAATCTTCAAAACCCAACTTGCCGCTTGCAGCATACTAAAAATATATGACAAATTGTATAAAAAATGATATTGCTAAATTGATGACTTTAGGAAAAGTAAAATGTTTAGCAAGCATCAGAGCGTGTGATTTTTTTTTATAAGCCATGGGAGAGGTTTGTTTTTCTGATCTGATTAGTTTCATGTTTACTGAAACTGACTAAAACTGGAAATTGGCAACTCCCTCTTTCTGCCTTTTCAGTTCCTGTTTGATGAAGGTAGCAATATCTTCCAAAATATGTCAGCTAAAATCCTGAATTTAAAAAGCATTTCATAAATTCCTTTCCCATAGAGATTACCTTCAATTATTGATTATAATATATGGTACTATGAGTGGTTTTGGTTCATTTCTGTGCAATTGTAATATTTTTCAAATACAATTCAAAACATAAAATATGCATATAAAATATTGTTATTAACTAGCATAAAATTCCATTTATTACACTGTAACATATCTACTCAACATATTTCCAGGAAGTAAGGGGGGGAGGCACTACTGGGGGTGCAGCACAAAAAAGAGAAACGTTTTGATGAAGGTTCCTCTAGCGCTAGAAAGTTAGGGTATAGGGACTTAATTATTAGTTGATCTGGAAAACAAGTGACATAAATAACTCAACCATGTTTAAACATAGAGAAAACCTTTTTATACAAATGAAGGTACAGAAAGTAAGATGTAGCCAAGTCAAGATCAGTAACCAGAGCAGAAATCATGAACTAAGGTAAGAGGCGCTATAGCATGAATTAAAGTACCAGTAATTAAACACAGAAGGAGAGGCAACATGTACTTGAGCTGAGGATACAGACTTCAGAAACTACCCTTTCAGAATATCAGTGGACCATAGCAATTAATGAGATACAGCTCTCTCACACAGCATGTGCAGCATTGATGTCCATGTGTCAAATTTCTGTCAGTTCTGAGCACAAGCAAATCTGGCTCCCTGTTATCTAGATAAACCTTCCTGCAAAGGCCTCCTCCTCCATGTAGGGCTGGGACAGAAAGCACAAATGTAATGTAAAAAAACAATAAAAGGTAAAATCCATTTAAATACATGAATAACAACTGATTAGTGCTTTTTTTTAATTACAACAATGAAACAGACTGTTTAAAATCCCTTTAATGTTCAGAATTCTCAACACAATTTAGATGACTCTGCACAGGCCTCAAAATAAAAGGTAAAAACCTTCTAAATACCTTACAGTCTTGTACAGCATCTGCAAGCTCCCTAAGAAACATAACTATCCTGGAGTGAAGGTGGATGAAAATGTGTACTGTATACAGGAATACCCCGCTCATACAGCGGGTTAGGGATCGGAGCCCCGCTGTAAAGTGAAAACCGCCGTAAAGTGAAACAAGGCAGTTTTAGTTTTCTTTTCACTTGCCAGTGTATTTAAAGACTTGAAACATGGTTGAACTAACATATATTAGGGGTGCAATAGTGCTATGTTTAGTTTAACACTAGCACAGCACAGTATTCATTAAATACTGTACCTGTAAAATAGTGACAATTACTGTAGTAAAATTTGCCAGACTATAACACTGAGACACAGATTGGACTGTAATGCTATAAACAGAGTGAACTGCGCATAACAAAATGGTGCCAGTCACTTTTCTCACAATCTCACGATGAGTATAGCACTGTTTCAAATCCTTGGAGGTTGAACTTCAGCTCCACAAAGCTCTGTATTAGCGAAACGCTGTAAAGTAAAGCGCTGTAAAGTGAGGTATACCTGTACACTAAAACATTTTGCATTAGAAAGAAGAGGTTGCAGTGCCAAAACAATATATATATATATATATATATATATATATATATATATATATGTATATTACAGCTTCTGATAGGTGATGATGTATGTATTGTAAGCTGAAACAAAAGATACCTAAAAGAGTCTGTATATTGTATAATTGTAAACATGTTAAGAAAAAACAGGAAACACTTTCTTCAATGAGTGTGGTGAAATGTAAGGAAATTCAATATTAAAAGTGGCTGTTGGAATTTCAGGGGGTTTGAAGACAGAGGAAACATCCAGTATCAGAAAACTGGACCAAGCACCAAACAAACCGGCTCATGTTTATCAATTGCGTTCACAGGTACAAGATAAAAATATGAACATGTTAAACTCACCTTATGTGTTTATAAATTCCATATAAATGACTCCATTTATCTCTCAAGCAATCATGAAATAGCAGAACTCCTATAAAGTATGTAATGAATAAGTCCTACACCAGATTTGTCATGAAGTGAATGTGCAGGCAGATCAATGAGACATCTATGTCATAAAGAAAAACAGAAACTGAACCTACAGAAACCTACAGAAACGTACGCAAAAAATGTTTTTTGTTCTTTAAGAAATTGTAAGCAAGTAGGACTATTGCTTTTCCAGTTCAGATTACTCAAGACAGTAAAAAAACAGAAAACTCGGAGGATAGAGACTGGAGGCTGAATAAAATAGAGTTGCTATTTAAATAAGAAACACCAAATTATTTGAGTAATATTCTCAGAAAGTAACAGGCTTTTATTAAAAAAAATCGCCACATTAAGGAACATGCAATAAAGAGTTTAAAGGGATATTCCAGCCAAAATTGGAATAAAATACACAATATGCAATAACATAAAAAATAGAATACACAATATTCTATTATTTATGTTATTGCATATTGTGTATTTTATTTAATTATATCTCAACCTCACTGGATTAAGTAGCTAGCATTTTTATATCCATTTGCACTCACTCACTATTTGATTGTATCTATACAATTATTTTGCTACCGCCCTTTTTTTGCACTGCAGTGCATTTTTCTATTTTTTGGAACACTATTTTTGTAACACTAATTTTGAACACTATTGTTTGTATTATTGTTTATTAGTTTTTTGCTTGATGCACTTGCTACAGTTGTACTTAGGCTAATTCTGTTTTATTAGTATACACTCTTATTCTGGTGTACCACTCACACTGATCACCTGTTATTACCTCTGTTTTTATTGTAATTATCAGCTTTGGCCCTTTGAGCCGCTTCTGTAAGATATTCCTGTATTTGTAATTTTATTTATATGTGCTTTTTACATTTTTTATATATAGTCTTTTATTACTGATGCTTTTTAACATGGTTCATTAAATAATCTTCTTATATCTCTATGTGAGTATATTTATCCCTTGGCCTCTTGTTGGCGCTGTATTCACTTCTTACTACTTGTGCATATTTTTTGGAGGTTGGTTAGGATCTCTGTTTGGATACAGCTTGGGGATTACCTTAGCGCTTGTACACACACCCTTTTTCACCATCTGGTAATGACTCAATTTGTTAATTGCTGACATGATACAAGGCCCACTGATGATCTGAGCAACTGCATTATTTAAAATGTGGGTGCAGTGAAAATATCTAGCTATGCTTCACATGCACGTGCAGAGAAAAGTGTTAACACTAAAACAGTGATAACTCTTACTAGAAGCATTTTTGCCAATACATGTATAATGCAAATATGTTTCTGTTCAAAGATGTAATAAATCTATGGGCATTTATATTTTGACTGGAATGTCCCTTTAAGGGCATTGTTTAAAGATATACCAGATAAAGCATTGTTCAACAAATATAAATCACCAGATTAAATTTCTCAGCTACAATTTCTTACAGATTATTATTTTCTGAGGAACTAAGCCCTATAACTAGTGCATTAACCCATTTTTAATATAGCTGCAAAAGGTGCTTTAATTTTCAGCAGCATTCTCAGCTCCCCTCCAGCCAAATGAAGTTCAAAATGTGAACACCTGTCTGAGACCTTTTTGGAAAGAAAAAAACAATTTTTTTTTGGTAATAAATGACTGAATCCTGGCTTTGTACCAAATTCCACTGGATAGTTTATCTATATTCAAGCTCATTCCATGTGCTCATTCTGAAGATTGAAATAACAAATATAAAATACAATACAACAGAGATTACTTTACATTAAAATAACCTTTTTAAATTTTCTATCCTGCCTTGTTTGCAAATTGGCAGCTCGCATTAAAACTTCACATTTTCTGCATTATGAACAGTAATTTATAGAAATCAGACGCCTAGATTTAGAGTTCTGCGTTAGCCGTCCAAACCAGCGTTAGGGGGTCCTAACGCTGGTTTTGGCCGGCCGCTGGTATTTAGAGTCAGTCAGGAAAGGGTCTAACGCTCACTTTTCAGCCGCGACTTTTCCATACCGCACATCCACTTATGTCAATTGCGTATCCTATCTTTTCAATGGGATCTTTCTAACGCGGGTATTTAGAGTCTTGGCTGAAGTGAGCGTTAGAACTCTAACGACAAGACTCCAGCTGCAGAAAAAAGCCAGGAGTTAAGAGCTTTCTGGGCTAACGCCGGTTCATAAAGCTCTTAACTACTGTGCTCTAAAGTACACTAACACAAATAAACTACCTATGTACCCCTAAACTGAGGCCCCCCCACATCGCCGCCACTCTAATAAAAAATTTTAACCCCTAATCTGCCGACCGCACACCGCCGCAACCTACATTATCCCTATGTACCCCTAATCTGCTGCCCCTAACATCGCCGACCCCTATATTATATTTATTACCCCCTAATCTGCCCCCCCCCAACGTTGCTGCTACCTACCTACACTTATTAACCCCTAATCTGCCGACCGGACCTCGCCGCCACTATAATAAATGTATTAACCCCTAAACCGCCTCACTCCCGCCTCAAAAACCCTATAATAAATAGTATTAACCCCTAATCTGCCCTCCCTAACATCACCATCACCTAACTTCAAGTATTAACCCCTAATCTGCCGACCGGACCTCGCCGCTACTATAATAAATGTATTAACCCCTAAAGCTAAGTCTAACCCTAAGCCTAACACCCCCCTAAGTTAAATATAATTTAAATCTAACGAAATAAAATAAATCTTAATAAATAAATTAATCCTATTTAAAGCTAAATACTTACCAGTAAAATAAACCCTAATATAGCTACAATATAAATAATAATTACATTGTAGCTATTTTAGGATTTATATTTATTTTACAGGCATCTTTGTATTTATTTTAACTAGGTACAATAGCTATTAAATAGTTAATAACTATTTAATAGCTACCTAGTTAAAATAATTACAAAATTACCTGTAAAATAAATCCTAACCTAAGTTACAATTAAACCTAACACTACACTATCAATAAATTAAGTAAATAAACTACCTACAATTACCTACAATTATCTACAATTAAATCAACTAAACTAAATTACAAAAAACAAACAAACACTAAATTACAAAAAACAAACACTAAATTACAAAAAATAAAAAAAGATTACAAGAATTTTAAACTAATTACACCTACTCTAAGCCCCCTAAAAAAATAACAAAGCCCCCCAAAATAAAAAAATGCCCTACCCTAATCTAAAATAAAAAGTTTACAGCTCTTTTACTTTACCAGCCCTTAAAAGGGCCTTTTGCGGGGCATGCCCCAAAGAATTCAGCTCTTTTGCCTGTAAAAAAACATACAATACCCCCCCCAACATTACAACCCACCACCCACATACCCCTAATCTAACCCAAACCCCCTTAAAAAACCTAACACTAAGCCCCTGAAGATTTCCCTACCTTATCTTCACCACGCCGGGTATCACCGATCCGTCCAGAAGAGGCTCCGAAGTCTTCATCCTATCCAGCAAGAAGAGGTCCAGAAGAGGCTCCGAAGACTTCATCCTATCCGGCAAGAAGAGGACATCCGGACCGGCAAACATATTCATCCAAGCGGCATCTTCTATCTTCATCCATCCGACGAGGAGCGGCTCCATCTTCAAGACCTCCGGCGCGGAACATCCTCTTCTCCCGACGACTAGACGACGAATGAAGGTTCCTTTAAGGGACGTCATCCAAGATGGCGTCCCTCGAATTCCGATTGGCTGATAGAATTCTATCAGCCAATCGGAATTAAGGTAGGAAAAATCTGATTGGCTGATTGAATCAGCCAATCAGATTCAAGTTCAATCGGATTGGCTGATCCAATCAGCCAATCAGATTGAGCTCGCATTCTATTGGCTGTTCCGATCAGCCAATAGAATGCAAGCTCAATCTGATTGTAAAATAAATATAAATCCTAAAATAGCTACAATGTAATTATTATTTATATTGTAGCTATATTAGGGTTTATTTTACAGGTAAGTATTTAGCTTTAAATAGGAATTATTTATTTAATAAGATTTTTTTTATTTCGTTAGATTTAAATTATATTTAACTTAGGGGGGTGTTAGGGTTAGACTTAGCTTTAGGGGTTAATACATTTATTATAGTGGCGGTGAGGTCCGGTCGGCAGATTAGGGGTTAATAAGTGTAGGTAGGTAGCGGCGACGTTGGGGGGGGCAGATTAGGGGTTAATAAATATAATATAGGTGTCGGCGATGTTAGGGGCAGCAGATTAGGGGTACATAGGGATAATGTAGGTTGCGGCGGTGTCCGGAGCGGCAGATTAGGGGTTAAAAGTATAATGCAGGGGTCAGCGATAGCAGGGGCGGCAGATTAGAGGTTAATAAGTGTAAAGTTAGGGGTGTTTAGACTCGGGGTTGATGTTAGGGTGTTAGGTGCAGACTTAGGAAGTGTTTCCCCATAGGAAACAATGGGGCTGCGTTAGGAGCTGAACGCTGCTTTTTTGCAGGTGTTAGGTTTTTTTTTCAGCTCAAACTGCCCCATTGTTTCCTATGGGGGAATCGTGCACCAGCACGTTTTTGAAGCTGGCCGCGTCCGTAAGCAACGCTGGTATTGAGAGTTGAAGTGGCGGTAAATTATGCTCTACGCTCCCTTTTTGGAGTCTAACGCAGCCCTTCAGAGAACTCTCAATACCAGCGTTATTTAAAAGGTGCGTGGGAAAAAAACCACGCGTAACTAACGCACCCCTTCTAACGCAAAACTCTAAATCTAGGTGTAAGAGAGTCTATATGGCTTACTTGACTTTGAAGGATACCATTTGCCCAGTTTACAGATGATTAAAGACTTTGAGCCAGACTAAAAGTGGCGCTATTTAGTATTTTTGCTTGAGCGTAAACTTCACTAGAAGTATGCTTTTTGCATGCGCCGGGTAGCGCGCGTATTGCAAGTTAAAAGTAAACAGTTTGCATGCGAGCGAAACCTGACAAGCGTTAACCAAAGGACTTCACAATTTTGCGGCTGCATTAATGTATTCTTCATATAGAAGTCAAGGGAGAGCGCAGGAGACAAAAACCTAGCACCTATCGTGCACACGCTCCCCAGACAGCAGTTATCAATATTTCACATTTCAATGTTCTTCACTTACAGAACAATGTAATTTTTATTGTAAATACACATTTCTATATATTTCTGTATATACTTATACCTGTATATCTATTCCTATAGATATATAGGTATAGATATATATTTTACATTCATATTCTCATACATATATTTAATAATAAAAAAAATTGAAAATTCTATGTGAAGAACATAGGAATGTAAAATATGAGTATTAGGATTTGTGTTTTGTGCTTTAGGTCTAACGCTGTGTCAAGTTAGCGGACACAAATGGCCAAATGTGGTAACTAACCTTTCCATTTTTGCTTTTAAATCTTAGCTGACAGCTTGTAAGTGAGTGCTGGACTTTCTCTGTGTGTTGTATTAATTTGTTTTGTAATTTCCCTATGGTTCTTGCACCCAGACCTGACCACAACTTCCTGTGAGTGCCCATGAGCACCCAGGGTTGAGCAGGTTACAGGGTCATAGGATGTGTACCCGGTCTGTGTACCCGGTCCGGTATGAGATTGCAGTCCCCTTCCGTGTTTTGTATATGTCTAGGGTGATTACATAAGCCTGTGCACCCTTCCCTTGTTCCCAGTTTGTTTGGATTTGAAAGCTTGTATTGTGTGGCTGTTTTAGGGTCCCAGGTATTGGAAAGGACCTTGATGTGGTACTTGGGCTTGTCCCATTTGGCCAAATTCGGTAACTAACCTTTCCATTTTTGCTTTTTTTTAAATCTTAGCTAAGAGCTTGTAAGTGAGTGTATTTACAGCCCTTTACCATTAAGGAGATGAAAACATGAAAAACACATTTATGCAATATTTATATTTAATAAAGGTTTTACTGTAAATATTTAACTTTCGCAAATAAGAATATGCTATGTTGTTTTCATAATAGTGAGGGTTTTTTTTTTTTTTTAAATCTCCATTGACTTCTATGGGGAAATAAGTGCACACGTATGCAATATTCTAACTTAGGATTTTTGCTCAAAAATTTAAATCCTAGTTGAGTTTTCGCTATAGCGAAAAAGCAATATACCGCTCCACTTCTATTGAGGTTAGCAATTCTTCATGTGATCTAACCTTACATCGCTTTAGAACTAAAGCGCAAAACGAGAAGCACGATATGCATATTTTACATTCCTATGTTCTTCACATAGAAAATAATATAATTTTTATTATTAAATATATATTTCTATATGATAATGTTAATGTAAAATAGATATCTATACCTATATATATCTGTAGGAATTGATGTACAGGTATAAGTATATACAGATATATACTGTATATATATATATATATATATATATATATATATTTATATATATATATATATATATATATATATATATATATATATATATATATATATATATATATATATATAAATATGTATGCATTCACAATAAAAATTACATTATCCGGTATGTGAAGTATAAATTAGAACACCCATACTCGCGGGCAAACTTGATTGCATTTAACCAAGTGCGCTAACCCAACATGAAATATGAATATTTCACATGTAAAGCCTCCATCTAGCGAAGTTAACGTGGGAGTGCTAATATGATCTCCACTCGTATTCTAGCCCATTGACTGCAAACACTCAATCAATCAATTGTTTTGTCACAGCGATCCTTTTAACAGGATTATCCTGTTAAAAGGATCACTGTGTCAAAACAGTATTTTGAAGCAAAAAAAATGAGAATTTGCATATCTTACCCACAATTCTCTTGTGCATTGGTAACATTGTATATTAAGAATTTCTGGGGAAAAGCAAGCGGGGATACTTGCCTAGATGTACTAATTTCCTATGCAAATATTTACATTGATTTAATTTTGAGACATGGAGGATTTTAATTTCAGTTTTTTATCTCCCCCCATAATTTTAATGAATATATATATATATATATATATATATATATATATATATATATATACACATACATATATGTATGTGTGTGTGTGTGTGTTTGTATATGTGTATTATCAGGTATGTATGTGTGCACATACATATGTACACATACAGTACATACCCATTGATACACATATACATACACACCCACAAATATACACATTTACAAATATACACACACACATATGTATATATATATATATATATATATATATATATATATATATATATATATATATATATATATATATATACATTTTTATTTATTTCAATGAAAATTGATATTCTTATATTTAACATTTAATATGTGAATATTTATGATTGTCTCAAGTCTCACTTTGTAGTGCTGTTATGTGTTGTAATATGAGCAATGTTTAGTGCGACCACTCTATCCATTGAAAGAATAGGACGTGCTAAAGTGATATTGGCCGTGCTAAACATTCTCTGGTAATTTTATATTTACCATGTACTTGTAATACCAGATTGCACATTAATCTTATCAAGGGCCCAAATCATCCTTTAGTGGGCCCTTTACTTTAAATGGATAGCGTGTATGCGCTAAACAAGTGGTGAGTTATGTGTTCAGTTGAGTGTAGCACATAAGAGCTAGCATAACTGAGGACCTGAAGTAAAGTATTATTGCTACAATGAAAGTATTTAAAAACATATTAAAATAAAATATTTCACTCATATTTATACATAATAAAAGTAAAATATATATTTTTATTAAATTAATGTTTAAAAAGTGATTTAAAAGAATTTAGCATATGACAGTGTTGGACTAGGATGGGCTCAATGGTGTATATGTATGTGTATTTGTATGTGTGTATGTATCTATGTGTATTTGTATGTGTGTGTGTATCTTTGTGTATATGTATGTGTATTTGTATGTTTGTGTGTATCTATGTGTATTTGTATGTTTGTGTGTATCTATGTGTATTTGTATGTGTATTTGTATGTGTGTGTGTGTATCTTTGTGTATATGTATGTGTATTTGTATGTGTGTGTATCTATGTGTATTTGTATGTGTATCTATGTGTATATGTATGTGTATTTGTATGTTTGTGTGTATCTATGTGTATATGTATGTGTATTTGTATGTGTGTGTGTATCTATGTGTATATGTATGTGTATTTGTATGTGTGTGTGTGTCTATGTGTATATGTATGTGTATATGTATGTATGTGTATCTATGTGTATATGTATGTGTATTTGTATGTGTGTGTGTGTATCTATGTGTATATGTATGTGTATTTGTATGTGTGTGTGTATATCTATGTGTATATGTATGTGTATTTGTATGTGTGTGTGTATCTATGTGTATATGTATGTGTGTATCTATGTGTACTGTATATGTATGTGGATATGTATGTGTGTGTATCTATGTGTATATGTATGTGTATTTGTATGTGTGTGTGTGTATCTATGTGTATATGTATGTGTATTTGTATGTGTGTGTGTATATCTATGTGTATATGTATATGTATTTGTATGTGTGTGTGTATCTATGTGTATATGTATGTGTGTATCTATGTGTACTGTATATGTATGTGGATATGTATGTGTGTGTATCTATGTGTATATGTATGTGTATTTGTATGTGTGTGTGTATCTATGTGTATATGTATGTGTATTTGTATGTGTGTGTATCTATGTGTATATGTATGTGTATTTGTATGTGTGTGTGTATCTATGTGTATATGTATGTGTATTTGTATGTGTGTGTGTATCTATGTGTATATGTATGTGTGTGTGTATCTATGTGTATATGTATGTGTATTTGTATGTGTGTATCTATGTGTATATGTATGGGTATTTGTATGTGTGTGTGTGTATCTATGTGTATATGTGTGTGTATTTGTATGTGTGTGTGTATCTATGTGTATATGTGTGTGTGTATCTATGTGTATTTGTATGTGTGTGTGTATCTATGTGTATATGTATGTGTGTGTGTATCTATGTGTATATGTATGTGTATATGTATGTGTGTGTGTTATCTATGTGTATATGTATGTGTATTTGTATGTGTGTGTGTGTGTATCTATGTGTATATGTATGTGTGTGTGTATCTATGTGTATATGTATGTGTATTTGTATGTGTGTGTGTGTGTGTGTGTGTGTCTATGTGTATATGTATGGGTATTTGTATGTGTGTGTGTGTATCTATGTGTATATGTGTGTGTATTTGTATGTGTGTGTGTGTATCTATGTGTATATGTGTGTGTGTATCTATGTGTATTTGTATGTGTGTGTGTATCTATGTGTATATGTATGTGTATATGTATGTGTGTGTGTATCTATGTGTATATGTATGTGTATTTGTATGTGTGTGTGTATCTATGTGTATATGTATGCATAAGCGGCTCTAGTATTAGGACAAATAGGTGACCAACTAAGGCCTCATTCATGATGGGTACTCGCACAGGGGCATATAAAAGTATGGCTATGTGCTGCTTGTTTTCCTTTTTTTGTCCCAGAGACAGATCATTTTTGGTAGAATAGCAGCCCTGCACACCAGCTTCCTTCTGGCACTACTGGCTATTCTAACCCTCACAGCTTCTTAGAAAGAATCACAAACTCTTAGGCTATCAAGTGCATGGTCATCCCTTCCCTCCACCTTCTGCCTGCCCAGGTGCGTTGCTGTCAAAGTGAGCATATACAGGAGGACCTAGGCACCAATGAACATGTAAGAGTGAGAGGGGGGCTGCACCTGGTTATCAAGTCACGTACCAACGTAGCTCCCTCCCTACAGTTTACAGAAGGACAGAGATGTTTAAATCCTTTGCAACCTGGGGCAAATAATCTGCTAGTAAAATGTATTATACTCTCTCTTCTCTCAGCCCCCCTCTCACACTTTCCCCTCTCTTAGTCTTGTATCTCTCCTTCTTCTCTATCTCTTTACTCTCTTCTCTCTTACACCCTCCCCCTTTCATCTCCCCCCCTTCTGTGCTTCCTCTGTTCTTACTTCGCTCACTCCCCCTCCTCTTTACTCTCTTTATGTCTCTCCACCTCTCTCTTCCTCTACTATTTCACTCCCTTCTATTTCTCACGTCCTCCCCTTTCTTCACTTTCTTCTCCCTTGTCCATCTCTTTCTCTCTACCTCCTCTCTCTTCACTCCTAATTTTCCCATCTCCTTCCCCTCTTTTCCCATTCTCTCTCTCCCTTCTCTCTTCTTCCTGTCTTTCTCCCTCCTCTCTCTTTTTCTTTCTCATCTTTCTATATTATTTTCACTCAGCTGAACTCTGTCTTTTCTCCCTATCATGTCTTCCCCTCTTTTGCTCTCCTCTCTCTCCATTTTCTTTTCCTGCTGTGTCTCCTCTCTGCCTCTCCCACGTTCCCACTTTCCTTTTTCTATCCACTCTGTTTCTCTCTTCCTTCTGTAGCTGCTTACTAAATTTTCTCCACTCTTTTCCTTTCCCTCTCATTTCTTCTTCACTCTCTTTCTCCTTTTATTCTCCTCTCTCACCCTCTCCTCTTGCTTTCTCAGTTTTTTTGTCTTTTTGCCCCCTCCCTCACCCCTCTCTCTCTCTCTCTCTCTCTCTCTCTCTCTTGCTACTCTCTCTACTCTTTCTCTATCTCTCTTAACAACCTTTTTCATTCTCTCCTATTTTATAATTTCTCTTTCTCTCCTAATTATTATTGAGAACAAATAGCGAAAATAAAAAGGAAAAAATATCTTGTACACAACCAGTCCAGGAACATGTTTAATGGGTAATAAAAAAAAAAAACATTAGAAAAACCTCATATTTTAATTGTGCCTAAGGCCTCACTTACTCTAGAGCTGCCTTTGTATATATGTATGTGTACATATGCACTTTCAGCTTAATATACAGTACCTTCAGGCTAGTGCTTGTGCAAAAGGGAGGCCCTAAATATTGTAGCTCACTCTATAGAAGTCAATAGAAGTGAGGGATTTATAATAGCAACACTATACGACCTCCAGATTTTGCTCAAGTGCTACTATTTTACTTTGAACTTGTAACATAAGTACAAGAATAGGACAGCTATTGATTTAATTTAAGTGGTGTTAGGGCTTAATAGTGCTAATATTTTTGTGCACCACTGGTAATTTAGGCAATTATTGGAATGACAAAAAGAGCAATGATATCTGAGACTGAGGGGTAGATTTATCAAGCAGCGGATGCTGCAATCTACCCCCGTAGTTTTAGGTTCCTCTGAAACTGGAGTTAAGAAGCAGAGGTCTTAAGACCGCTGCTCCTTAACTCGTCTGTCACCTCTGAGGCTGTGGACAGCAATCATCCTGATCAAACACGATCTGGATGATTGACACCCCGTGCTAGCGACAGATTGGCCATGAATGTGCATGGGGCGACATTGCGCAAGCATTTCACGAGAAATGCTTGTGCAATGATAAATGCGAACAGCCTATGTGCGGTGGACATGATCAGCTACAGCGGATCATGTCCGCCCGTATAATGATAAATCTGCCCCTTTTTTTAACTTTTTGAATTAATCATGCATAAAATCATTTGGATCATTGGAAAAAAAAACATTCAAACAGCAAAAATTTAATTAGTAACATGAATGTGTTTTCAAGAGTTCAAGGCTGTTGAAATGGAAAGTAAATTAAGTAAATCGTGAAAACTGAATCAATGCAAAGTGCTGTAAGAGTTAATGCAGCTTGATGCCATTTGTATAAAATGTGACAATTGAGGTTTTGAATGGATCAAGTTGGCTACAGGTTTGAAACCCCTAGGAAAAGAAAAAGCCATGCTAAGTAATTATTTTGGCTCTTTTAAAGGAATGGGAAATATAAACTTAAATGTTTAAAACAAAATATGTAGTCCTACGTTTGATATTTAAATACAATTAAATATAATGTACTTATGTACGTGTAAGTTTGTGTGTGTGTGTCAAAGTGTACATGCATGTGGGTCTGTATTGTGGTTTTAATTTAATGTGTTCATTACCACTATTGTCTAGTGATGTCCACCTTCATAACACATGGCAGCAGAAAACAAATATTTTAGAAACCTTAAGGGTCAAGCATAAATTTATGGCTGTTAAACAGACAAACACAAATTTCTTGAAAATTCCCAGTTGCACAAGGATTTGGTACTTATCACAAAACCTACTATTCGTAACTCTACTTGAAGCACATAGTTGCCATCCGCTACATCAGAAAAAAGAGATTGTAGCCTCTCAACTCACTCGTGTTGAGTTACCAATCCTGTTAACACAGTTGGAAACTATGGCACAGAAATTGATTCCACATGGATATGACTCTAAAATTTTATGTGACGTTAAAGGGACACTGAAGTCAAAATTAAACTTTCATGATTTAGATTTTAAACAACTTTCCAATTTACTTCCATTAAAAAAAACGTGCACACTCTTTTTATATTTACAATTTTTGAGTCATCATCTCCTACTGAGCATGTGCAAGAATTCCCAGAATATACGTATTTGCGTTTGTGATTGACTGATGGCTGTGACATGACACCAGTGGAGTGGAAATAGGCATTACTTTGAAATTTGTCAGAAAAAAATCTACTACTCATTTTAAGTTCAGAGCTATAGAATTGTCTTTTTATCATGCATTTGTTGATTATGCAAATTTACTGTATTTACCGGTCCTTGAAATAAAACATTTTGGCCCATACACGGGATGATCTTTTAAATAAGAAAAAAGTGGTACAAAAGGCAGATACAATTAGTTCCAACTTATACTACATCACATTACCATTTGAATTCCTCCATGAAAAATCTTGGGAATTTGTTAAATGTGATAAATCCTTACCAATCCACCAAGAATGACATATCGTTGTGCTAGCAACCTAAGAGACCTGTTAGTGGAAACAGATCCTGTAAAGTGTTATCAAAGGACTACGTGGCTGAAATCCAGAAAACTGGGATGTTTTCAATGGGGAGATTGCATCACTTGTGACAGTATGTTAAAAGGAACATCTTTCCAGCATCCACAACAGAACAAAAGATTTAAGATCCGTCAAAGGCTAAAATGCACAAGTGACCATGTTGTCTAAATTTTGGTTTGCCCGTATTCTTTAGTTCATGTTGGGAAGATGGTGACTACCTTCAGGGAGGGGATGGCTAACCACATGAATGCTATAAGAGAGGCCATTAAATGTTGTGACACAGAGCAACCTGTGGAACGCCTATTTGCCCAATGTAAACACAGTGTGTACAGCCTGAAGACCTTGATTATAGACCATGTACCCCTGTTGTTGAGAGGTGGCAATAGAGCAAAAAATTGTTGCGATTGGCGATCAAGTGGACCTACATTTTGGACACAATGGTTCCTAGGGGACTGAACACAATTTTAGACTTTGGACCTTTTTATGGTAAGGATGCTTTTGGGGCATGAGATCATATACCTTGATCGACTTAGGGTCGGTGGTGAACTCTGTTCATTCAACTGAAGGTTGGACTATTAAATACATGAACATTAAAAGGTTAAGATAAAATGGTTTGATTGGTTACCTTCTGTATTATTGTACTTCATTTGGCACATAAAGATCATAATTATGACTTGTTTCAAATTGTATCTATTTTATATTATGCATTCTATATACATTTAATTTTTGATTGATCATCTGGTCTTTTAATGTATATAGTTATCATTTTGTGTAATTGTGTAGGCCAATGATAATATACAAGTATGCCTAGATACATCGGATCTGCACTGTTGTTGCAGATCGCAATTTGTTGTTGTTGCTTAGAGCTTTTTTGACAGCTGTCAATTGAATACCCACCTCTTCTCCACTGTCGCATCGTGGCATGTCATGCCCTGATGACATCAGTGGTATGCGGCGACGATGCGTGCACGAGTTTTGCCGCTTGTTGGAAACACTGCTTTTGTGATAAAATCTTTATAAGGTAATGGGGTTGTGGGTCCTGTTTCACATTTGTTATGATATGAAAACATTTGGTAAAGGAACCATACCGGTGCATAAAGTCATGTGATTTTCTTCTGATAAATATTAAAAGCTAAGTTTTATATAAATTAGTCCAGAGAGTGCTTAACTAGTATGATATATATATATATATATATATAAAACACACAGAAAACCTGGCACATGCCAGCAGATACTAAGTAATGTTTAAAATCAAAACTAGGGGAAGTCAGGTACATTTGGCACCAAAGGATCAAGCCCAGGACTACGTCAAGGTCTCCCCCTTCCTGGGACTCTAAACCAGCACCCACAAAATGCATACTTTCAAACAAACCAACTGGGAACCTCCCAGGTTGACACGGGCTTTTGTAATCTCCCCTATGTAAATACAAAACACAGTAATGGACCGCAATCACAGACTGGACTCAGTGCTGGTTTAGGATCTGCTGGCGAGTGCCAGGTTTTCTGTGTGTTGTATTTATAATGTTTGTAATGCTTTCCTGCAGGCCTGTCACCTATGCTGTTCAGGGGTTAACTGCCTGGGTTGCTGGGAACTGTGCAGCTGTCTGTTAGTGTTCAGGGCTTTGGAGTTAACAGTGACTTAGGTTGTGTACCCAGTCCAGTCTGTGAGTGCGGTCCATTCCTTTGTTTATATATATATATATATATATATATATATATATATATATATATATATATATATATATATATAAATATATATATATATATATATATATATATATATATTCATGTATGATAATGATCCCAAAGCAGCACAAAACAAATATAATTTGGTTGTATTTTTCTGGTTATTTATAGAATCAAACTAGAAACCCTGCTATTATTGTAAATAATTGATTCATTTCCTCTTTTGTTTTCTGAAGTAATCTCCCCAGGATTTTTGGATGGCACCATTCAGACTGCAAATTATGAACTGAAGTTCCAAAGCTGGCTCTTATAAAAAAAATACACATGTTTTCAGAGTCTTTAATATCCTTTTTTTTTTTCATCAAATGAAAATCTTTATATAATATTCAAAAATCTGTTGCAGACGTCTGTAGAAGTGGTAATAATTTTAACTTGTTAGCCATTGCCCAAATGCAAATGCAAAGGGAGGACTGCAAAATAGATATCATAATGGTAAAATACATATTACATATTTAAGAGGCATAGACTAAGGGGTAAATTTATCATGGTGCGGACAGACATGATCCGCTATAGCGAATCATGTCTGCCGCACATTGATAAATGCTGACAGCATACGCTGTCGGTATTTAACATTGCACCAGGAGTTCTTGTGAAGTGCTGCTGCAATACCGACCCCTGCAGATTCGAAGCCAATCGGCCGCTAGCAGGGGGTGTCAATCAACCCGATCGTATTTGATCGTGCTAAATGCTGTCCGGAACTGAAGCGGAGTGGGTCGGAAGCAGCATCCGTTGCTTCATTAATCGACCCCTATAAGACTGATCACAATATAGCACTTGTTTTCAGCAAATAAAGAATTCTCACTTACCTACAGCGCTGGTATTACGAGTTTTTACAAACCCGTCGTTAAAGACAAAAAGTGAGCGTTGAGCAAAATTTTGCTCATTGCGGTACTCCAATACCAGCGCTGCTTAAGTCAGTGGTAAGCTGGTGTAACGTGCTCGTGCACAGTTTCCCCATAGGAAAAAGCAGCGTAAAACTCCCTAACACAGCCCCATTGATTCCTATGGGGAAATAAAATTTATGTTTACACCTAACACCGTAACATGAACCCCGAGTCTAAACACCCCTAATCTTATACTTATTAATCCCTAATCTGCCGCCTGACATCGCCGTCACCTAAATTATAATTATTAAATCCTAATCTGCCGCTCCGGACACCGCCGCCACCTACATTATACTTATGAACCCCTAATCTGCTGGCCCCAACATCGCCGACACCTACATTATATTTATTAACCCCTAATCTGCCGCCCCAATGTCGCCGCCACCTACCTACACTTATTAACGCCTAATCTGCCGCCCCCAACGTCGCCGCCACTATACTAAAGTTATTAACCCCTAAACCTAAGTCTAACCCTAACACCTCCTAACTTAAATATAATTTAAATAAATCTAAATAAAATTACTATCATTAACTAAATTATTCCTATTTAAATCTAAATATTTACCTGTAAAATAAACCCTAAGCTAGCTGCAATATAACTAATAGTTACATTGTAGCGATTTATTTTTATTTTACAGGCAAGTTTGTATTTATTTTAACTAGGTAGAATAGTTACTAAATAGTCATTAACTATTTAATAACTACCTAGCTAAAATGAATACAAAAGTACCTGTAAAATAAAACCTAACCTAAATTACAATTACACCTAACACTACACTATAATTAAATAAATTAACTAAATTAAATACAATTAAATAAATTACATATAATTACCTAAATTAAATTAAATTAGCTAAAGTACAAAAAAACAAACACTAAATTAAAGAAAATAATAAACAAATTACAGAAATGTAAACTAATTACACCTAATCTAATAGCCCTATTAAAATAAAAAAGCCCCCCAAAATAAAAAAAAACCCTAGCCTAAACTAAACTACCAATAGCCCTTAAAAGGGCTTTTGCTGGGAATTGCCCCAAAGTAATCAGCTCTTTTACCTGTAAAAAAAAATACAAACAACCCCCCCAACAGTAAAACCCACCACCCACACAACCAACCCCCCATATAAAAACCTATCTAAAAAAACCTAAGCTCCCCATTGCCCTGAAAAGGGCATTTGGATGGGCATTGCCCTTAAAAGGGCAGTTAGCTCTTTTGCCGCCCAAAGTCCCTAACCTAAAAATAAAACTCACCCAATACACCCTTAAAAAAACCTAACACTAACCCCCTGAAGATCGACTTACCGGGAGATGTCTTCATCCAAGCTGGGTGAAGTGGTCCTCAACGCGGAGCATCCTCTTTATCTGATGACTAACACAGAATAAAGGTACCTTTAAGTGACATCATCCAAAATGGCGTCCCTTAGATTCCGATTAGCTGATAGAATTCTATCAGCCAATCGGAATTAAGGTAGAAAAAATCCTATTGGCTGATGCAATCAGCCAATAGGATTGAAGTTCAATCCTATTGGCTGATCCAATCAGCCAATAGAATTAAGCTTGCATTCTATTGGGTGATTTATAACAGCCAATAGAATGTGAGCTCAATCCTATTGGCTGATTGCATCAGCCAATAGGATTTTTTCTACCTCTATTCCGATTGCCTGATAGAATTCTATCAGCCAACCGGAATCTAAGGAACGCCATCTTGTATGGCGTCACTTAAAGGTACCTTCATTCTGTGTTAGTCGTCAGATGAAGAGGTTGCTCCGCGATGGATGTCTTGGAGATGGACCCGCTCTGCGCCGGATGGATAAAGATAGAAGATGCCGTCTGGATGAAGACTTCTGCCCGTCTGGAGGACCACTTTTGCCCGGCTTGGATGAAGACTTCTGCCCGTCTGGAGGACCACTTCGCCCGGCTTGGATGAAGACGTCTCCCGGTAAGTCGATCTTCAGGGGGTTAGTGTTAGGTTTTTTTAAAGGTGTATTGGGGGGTTTTATTTTTAGGTTAGGGACTTTGGGCGGCAAAAGAGCTAACTGCTCTTTTAAGGGCAATACCCATCCAAATGCCCTTTTCAGGGCAATGGGGAGCTAAAGTTTTTTAGATAGGTTTTTATTTGGAGGGTTGGTTGTGTGGGTGGTGGGTTTTACTGTTGGGGGTTGTTTGTATTTTTTTTTACAGGTAAAAGCTGATTACTTTGGGGCAATGCCTTGCAAAAGGCCCTTTTTAGGGCTATTGGTAGTTTAATTTAGGCTAGGGCTTTTTTTATTTTGGAGGCCTTTTTTATTTTAATAGGGCTATTAGATTAGGTGTAATTAGTTTAAATTTCTGTAATTTGTTTATTATTTTCTGTAATTTAGTGTTTTTTTTTGTACTTTAGCTAATTTAATTTAATTTAATTTAGGTAATTGTATGTAATTTATTTAATTGTATTTAATTTAGTTAATTTATTTAATTATAGTGTAGTGTTAGGTGTAATTGTAACCTAGATTAGGTTTTATTTTACAGGTACTTTTGTATTTATTTTAGCTAGGTAGTTATTAAATAGTTAATAACTATTTAGTAACTATTCTACATAGTTAAAATAAATACAAACTTTCCTGTAAAATAAAAATAAATCCTAAACTAGCTACAATGTGACTATTAGTTATATTGTAGCTATCTTAGGCCTAGATTTAGAGTTCGGCGGTAGCCGTCAAAACCAGCGTTAGAGGCTCCTAACGCTGGTTTTGGCCGCCCGCTGGTATTTGGAGTCAGTGATTAAAGGGTCTAACGCTCACTTTACAGCCGCGACTTTTCCATACCGCAGATCCCCCTACGCCATTTGCGTATCCTATCTTTTCAATGGGATCTTTCTAACGCTGGTATTTAGAGTCGTTTCTGCAGTGAGCGTTAGAGCTCTAACGACAAGATTCCAGCCGCCTGAAAATAGCAGGAGTTAAGAGCTTTCTGGCTAACGCCGGTTTATAAAGCTCTTAACTACTGTACCCTAAAGTACACTAACACCCATAAACTACCTATGTACCCCTAAACCGAGGTCCCCCCACATCGCCGCCACTCGATTAAAATTTTTAACCCCTAATCTGCCGACCGCCACCTACGTTATACTTATGTACCCCTAATCTGCTGCCCCTAACCCCGCCGACCCCTATATTATATTTATTAACCCCTAACTTGCCCCCCACAACGTCGCCGCAAGCTACTTAAAATAATTAACCCCTAATCTTCCGACCGCAAATCGCCGCCACCTACGTTATCCCTATGTACCCCTAATCTGCTACCCCTAACATCGCCGACCCCTATGTTATATTTATTAACCCCTAATCTGCCCCCCTCAACGTCGCCGACACCTACCTACACTTATTAACCCCTAATCTGCCGAGCGGACCTGAGCGCTACTATAATAAAGTTATTAGCCCCTAATCCGCCTCACTAACCCTATAATAAATAGTATTAACCCCTAATCTGCCCTCCCTAACATCGCCGACACCTACCTTCAATTATTAACCCCTAATCTGCCGACCGGAGCTCACCGCTATTCTAATAAATGTATTAACCCCTAAAGCTAAGTCTAACCCTAACACTAACACCCCCCTAAGTTAAATATAATTTTTATCTAACGAAATAAATTAACTCTTATTAAATAAATAATTCCTATTTAAAGCTAAATACTTACCTGTAAAATACATCCTAATATAGCTACAATATAAATTATAATTATATTATAGCTATTTTAGGATTAATATTTATTTTACAGGCAACTTTGTAATTATTTTAACCAGGTACAATAGCTATTAAATAGTTAAGAACTATTTAATAGTTACCTAGTTAAAATAATAACAAATTTACCTGTAAAATAAATCCTAACCTAAGATATAATTAAACCTAACACTACCCTATCAATAAAATAATTAAATAAACTACCTACAATTACCTACAATTAACCTAACACTACACTATCAATAAATTAATTAAACACAATTGCTACAAATAAATACAATTAAATAAACTATCTAAAGTACAAAAAATAAAAAAGAACTAAGTTACAGAAAATAATAAAATATTTACAAACATAAGAAAAATATTACAACAATTTTAAACTAATTACACCTACTCTAAGCCCCCTAATAAAATAACAAAGCCCCCCAAAATAAAAAATTCCCTACCCTATTCTAAATTAAAAAAGTTACAAGCTCTTTTACCTTACCAGCCCTGAACAGGGCCCTTTGCGGGGCATGCCCCAAGAATTTCAGCTCTTTTGCCTGTAAAAAAAAACATACAATACCCCCCCCCCAACATTACAACCCACCACCCACATACCCCTAATCTAACCCAAACCCCCCTTAAATAAACCTAACACTAATCCCCTGAAGATCTTCCTACCTTGTCTTCACCATACCAGGTTCACCGATCCGTCCTGGCTCCAAGATCTTCATCCAACCCAAGCGGGGGTTGGCGATCCATAATCCGGTGCTCCAAAGTCTTCCTCCTATCCGGCAAGAAGAGGACATCCGGACCGGCAAACATCTTCTCCAAGCGGCATCTTCTATCTTCTTCCATCCGATGACGACCGGCTCCATCTTGAAGACCTCCAGCGCGGATCCATCCTCTTCTTCCGACGACTAGACGACGAATGACGGTTCCTTTAAGGGACGTCATCCAAGATGGCGTCCCTCGAATTCCGATTGGCTGATAGGATTCTATCAGCCAATCGGAATTAAGGTAGGAATTTTCTGATTGGCTGATGGAATCAGCCAATCAGAATATAGTTCAATCCGATTGGCTGATCCAATCAGCCAATCAGATTGAGCTCGCATTCTATTGGCTGTTCCGATCAGCCAATAGAATGCGAGCTCAATCTGATTGGCTGATTGGATCAGCCAATCGGATTGAACTATATTCTGATTGGCTGATTCCATCAGCCAATCAGAAAATTCCTACCTTAATTCCGATTGGCTGATAGAATCCTATCAGCCAATCGGAATTCGAGGGACGCCATCTTGGATGACGTCCCTTAAAGGAACCGTCATTCGTCGTCTAGTCGTCGGAAGAAGAGGATGGATCCGCGCTGGAGGTCTTCAAGATGGAGCCGGTCGTCATCGGATGGAAGAAGATAGAAGATGCCGCTTGGAGAAGATGTTTGCCGGTCCGGATGTCCTCTTCTTGCCGGATAGGAGGAAGACTTTGGAGCACCGGATTATGGATCGCCAACCCCCGCTTGGGTTGGATGAAGATCTTGGAGCCAGGACGGATCGGTGAACCTGGTATGGTGAAGACAAGGTAGGAAGATCTTCAGGGGATTAGTGTTAGGTTTATTTAAGGGGGGTTTGGGTTAGATTAGGGGTATGTGGGTGGTGGGTTGTAATGTTGGGGGGGGGGTATTGTATGTTTTTTTTTACAGGCAAAAGAGCTGAAATTCTTGGGGCATGCCCCGCAAAGGGCCCTGTTCAGGGCTGGTAAGGTAAAAGAGCTTGTAATATTTGTATTTTAGAATAGGGTAGGGATTTTTTTATTTTGGGGGGCTTTGTTATTTTATTAGGGGGCTTAGAGTAGGTGTAATTAGTTTAAAATTGTTGTAATATTTTTCTTATGTTTGTAAATATTTTATTATTTTCTGTAACTTAGTTCTTTTTTATTTTTTGTACTTTAGATAGTTTATTTAATTGTATTTATTTGTAGCAATTGTGTTTAATTAATTTATTGATAGTGTAGTGTTAGGTTAATTGTAGGTAATTGTAGGTAGTTTATTTAATTATTTTATTGATAGGGTAGTGTTAGGTTTAATTATATCTTAGGTTAGGATTTATTTTACAGGTAAATTTGTTATTATTTTAACTAGGTAACTATTAAATAGTTCTTAACTATTTAATAGCTATTGTACCTGGTTAAAATAATTACAAAGTTGCCTGTAAAATAAATATTAATCCTAAAATAGCTATAATATAATTCTAATTTATATTGTAGCTATATTAGGATTTATTTTACAGGTAAGTATTTAGCTTTAAATAGGAATCATTTATTTAATAAGAGTTAATTTATTTCGTTAGATAAAAATTATATTTAACTTAGGGGGGTGTTAGTGTTAGGGTTAGACTTAGCTTTAGGGGTTAATACATTTATTAGAATAGCGGTGAGCTCCGGTCGGCAGATTAGGGGTTAATAATTGAAGGTAGGTGTCGGCGATGTTAGGGAGGGCAGATTAGGGGTTAATACTATTTATGATAGGGTTAGTGAGGCGGATTAGGGGTTAATAACTTTATTATAGTAGCGCTCAGGTCCGCTCGGCAGATTAGGGGTTAATAAGTGTAGGCAGGTGTCGGCGACGTTGAGGGGGGCAGATTAGGGGTTAATAAATATAACATAGGGGTCGGCGATGTTAGGGCAGCAGATTAGGGGTACATAGGGATAACGTAGGTGGCGGCGGTTTACGGAGCGGCAGATTAGGGGTTAAAAGTGTAATGCAGGGGTCAGCGATAGCGGGGGCGGCAGATTAGGGGTTAATAAGTGTAAGGTTAGGGGTGTTTAGACTCGGGGTACATGTTAGAGTGTTAGGTGCAGACGTAGGAAGTGTTTCCCCATAGGAAACAATGGGGCTGCGTTAAGAGCTGAATGCTGCTTTTTTGCAGGTGTTAGGTTTTTTTTCAGCTCAAACTGCCCCATTGTTTCCTATGGGAGAATCGTGCACGAGCACGTTTTTGATGCCGGCCGCGTCCGTAAGCAACTCTGGTATCGAGAGTTGCATTTGCGGTAAATATGCTCTACGCTCCTTTTTTGGAGCCTAACGCAGCATTTGTTTGAACTCTCGATACCAGAGTTAAATTTATGGTGCGGCCAGAAAAAAACCCGCGGAGCGTTAGCAGCCCTTTTACCGCCGAACTCCAAATCTAGGCCAGAGAGTTTATTTTATAGGTAAGTATTTAGTTTTAAATAGGAATAATTTAGTTAATAATAGAAATTTTTAGTTAGATTTCTTTTTATTATATTTAAGCTAGGGGTGTTAGGGTTAGGGTTAGACTTAGATTTAGGGGTTAATAACTTTAATATAGTGGCGGCGATGTTGGGGGCGGCAGATTAGGGGTTAATAAATGTAGGTAGGTGGCGGTGATGTTAGGGACGGCAGATTAGGGGTTAATAATATTTCACTAGTGTTTGCTAGGCGGAAGTGTGGCGGTTTAGGGGTTAATATATTTATTATAGTGGCGGTGATGTCTGGTTCGGCAGATTAGGGGTTAAAATTTTTCTTTTAGTGTTTGTGATGTGGGAGGGCCTCGGTTTAGGGGTTAATAGGTAGTTTATGGGTGTTAGTGTACTTTTTAGCACTTTAGTTAAGAGTTTTATGCTACGGCGTTGTAGTGTAAAACTCTTAACTACTGACTTTAAAATGAGGTACAGGTGTACCGCTCACTTTTTTTCCCTGACTCGAGCATACCGCAAATCCACTTACGTCAATTGCGTATCCTATCTTTTTAATGGGATTTGCCTAACGCCGGTATTACGAGTCTTGGAAAAAGTGAGCGGTAGACCCTCTCCTGTCGACTCCTACCGCATTTAAAAGTCAGTAGTTAAGAGTTTTATGGGCTAACGCCGTAACATAAAACTCTTAACTAAAGTGCTAAAAAGTACACTAACACCCATAAACTACCTATTAACACCCATAAACTACCTATTAACCCTTAAACCGAGCCCCCCGCACATCGCAAACAGTTAAATACATTTTTTAACCCTTAATCTGCCGACCGGACATCGCCGCCACTTCAATAAATATATTAACCCCTAAACCGCCACACTCCCTCCTCACAAACATTAGTTAAATTTTATTAACCCCCTAATCTGCCGTCCCTAACATCGCCGACACCTACCTACATTTATTAACCCCTAATCTGCCGCCCCCAACGTCGCTGCAACTATATTAAATGTATTAACCCCAAAATCTAAGTCTAACACAAACACCCCCTAACTTAAATATAATTTAAATAAATCTAAATAAAATAACAACAATTCACTAAATTATTCCTATTTAAAACTAAATACTTACCTATAAAATAAACCCTAAAATAGCTACAATATAACTAATAGTTACATTGTAGCTATCTTAGGGTTTATTTTTTATTTTACAGGCAAGTTTGTATTTATTTTAACTAGGTACAATAGTTATTAAATAGTTATTAACTATTTAATAACTTCCTAGTTAAAATAAGTACACAATTACCTGTAAAATAACCTGTTACAATTACACCTAACACTACACTATAATTAAATTAATTACCTAAACTAACTACAATTAATTACAATTAAATTAAATAAACTAAAGTACGAAAAAAACAAACACTAAATTACAGAAAATAATAAAATAATTACATTTTTTTTTTAAACTAATTACACCTAATCTAATCCCCCTAATAAAATAAAAAAAGCAATCAGCTGTATTACCTGTTAAAAAAAGACAATAACCCCCCAACATTACAACCCATCACCCACACACCCAACCCTACTCTAAAACCCACCCAATCCCCCCTTAATAAAACCTAACACTAACCCCTTAAAGATCACCCTACCTTGAGACGTCTTCACCCAACCGGGCAGAAGTGGTCCTCCAGACGGCCAGAAGTCTTCATCTGATCCGGGCAGAAGAGGACCTCCAGACGGCCAGAGGTCTTCATCCAGGCAGCATCTTCTATCTTCATCCATCCGGAGCGGAGCGGGTCCATCTTCAAGCCATCCGACGTGGAGCATCCTCTTCCATCCGACGACTAACACTAAATTATGGTACCTTTAAGTGACGTCATCCAAGATGGCGTCCCTTCAATTCCAATTGGCTAATAGAATTCTATCAGCCAATCGGAATTAAGGTAGAAAAAATCCTATTGGCTGATGCAAACTAGAATCCCCAAAGCTAAAATAACAAAAAAAATAAAAAAATTAAAATTACAGAAAAAAATAAACAAAGCTATCCAAAATAAAAAATTTAAACCTAAACGAATACCCCTCTAAAAATAAAAAATCCCCCCCAGAATAAAAACACCCCCAATCTAATACTAAACTATGATTAGCCCTTGAAAGGGCTTTTGTAGGGCATTGCCCTAAGTTAAACAGCTCTTTTACCTAAACAAATTACCAATTACCCCCTAACAGTAAAACCCCCCACCCACCAAACCACTAAAAATAAAAAAACTAACACTAAAAAGCCTAAACTACCCATTGGGGCATTTGTATGGGCATTGCCCTTTAAAAGGCAATTAGCTCTTTTCCAGCCCATTAACCCCCCCCAAAAAAAAATCCTACCACTAAGCCCCAAATACTGCAAGTACTCACCGTTCCTGATGTCCGGTGGAGAAGGTCTTCTTCCAGGCGGCTCCATCATCTTCTATCTTCATCCGGAGCGAAGGTGACGCGGAGGTGCGGAGTTGTCAACCGCTATGCGTGGATTCTCAGCAGCAGTCCTCAACAGTGGTAGTCCTCGGCGGCAGCGGCGGTCCTCGGCAGCATGGAGGCTCCTCTTCATTCAATGTCTGTTGTAAACTAAAGATTGAATGCAAGGTACCGCAATCAATTTGGGGTACCTTGCATTCCTATTGGCTGAAATTTTGAAATCAGCCAATAAGATTAGAGCTACTGAAATCCTATTGGCTGTTCAAATCAGCCAATAAGATTTCAGTAGCTCTCATCCAATTGGCTGATTTCAAAATTTCAGCAAATAGGAATGCAAGGTACTATCCAGTACAGTTTATGACTACACTTGCTAGGGGAGCAGGGTAGTCAAGCAAAAAAGAGATGCTTATATACACTGATATGATATCTTTATTATTTATTGTTGAATCATAATTACTGTGCCATGAAAGACTAACAGTTCTGTATGTTAAAAATTAACCTTTATTGTTATCATTAAAAAGACAGCTATTGTGGATGATAGTACTGCCCTAAAGAGTTAAAAACACTCTCACTGTGTTAGGTGAATGTTTCAGCATGAGCTTTTTATGCTAAAAAATTACAACTTATCTTAGTGCCTCTGAACAGCAATGGATTGCAAATGGAAAATTACTAACAAGCTATTATCAATAGCAAAAGCCTATTGGGCATCTAGGTTGTTAGACTCTTTATATTCAAAAGAGTATGTGCTTATTTACTTTGTGCTTGAGCTCTGAATTTGTTGTGTGCCCTATTACACACTATAGCTACTATGATATCAAGGTATACAAAATAATAATAGTGTGCTCACGGAGGTAGCAAACTGAAGGTAGCAGATAAAAATAATTAACTGTTAAATATAATTTATTATACCTCTGGTATATAGTTGGTATGTTTTAAAACAGTTGGTACCAAGTTGGTTGGTAATTATATTGTATTGTTAACTAACCACTCCGTTAGGTAGCACTGATTGTGATGTTGTATTTCACAATCTTACTCCCAATACTTAAAGATGATTAGGTTCGTCTAAGAGTCCTAGTAATAACACTAGGTGTGAAATACTATGTAACAAAAGAAAACATTTTTGAACCTAATTGCAGTAGTTGGTTTATAAAATTTCTCCTTGGGTGTTTTGCAATATATTATATGCGTTGTGTCAGCAATTATTATTGAACACACAGGGAGCAGTGCGTAAGCATTAATGATACTATCCAGTACAGTTTATGACTACACTTGCTAGGGGAGCAGGGTAGTCAAGCAAAAAAGAGATGCTTATATACACTGATATGATATCTTTATTATTTATTGTTGAATCATAATTACTGTGCCATGAAAGACTAACAGTTCTGTATGTTAAAAATTAACCTTTATTGTTATCATTAAAAAGACAGCTATTGTGGATGATAGTACTGCCCTAAAGAGTTAAAAACACTCTCACTGTGTTAGGTGAATGTTTCAGCATGAGCTTTTTATGCTAAAAAATTACAACTTATCTTAGTGCCTCTGAACAGCAATGGATTGCAAATGGAAAATTACTAACGAGCTATTATCAATAGCAAAAGCCTATTGGGCATCTAGGTTGTTAGACTCTTTATATTCAAAAGAGTATGTGCTTATTTACTTTGTGCTTGAGCTCTGAATTTGTTGTGTGCCCTATTACCTTATTCCTGGTATCATCTTTAAGTATTGGGAGTAAGATTGTGAAATACAACATCACAATCAGTGCTACCTAACGGAGTGGTTAGTTAACAATACAATATAATTACCAACTTGGTACCAACTGTTTTAAAACATACCAACTATATACCAGAGGTATAATAAATTATATTTAACAGTTAATTATTTTTATCTGCTACCTTCAGTTTGCTACCTCCGTGAGCACACTATTATTATTTTGTATACCTTGATATCATAGTAGCTATAGTGTGTAATAGGGCACACAACAAATTCAGAGCTCAAGCACAAAGTAAATAAGCACATACTCTTTTGAATATAAAGAGTCTAACAACCTAGATGCCCAATAGGCTTTTGCTATTGATAATAGCTTGTTAGTAATTTTCCATTTGCAATCCATTGCTGTTCAGAGGCACTAAGATAAGTTGTAATTTTTTATCATAAAAAGCTCATGCTGAAACATTCACCTAACACAGTGAGAGTGTTTTTAACTCTTTAGGGCAGTACTATCATCCACAATAGCTGTCTTTTTAATGATAACAATAAAGGTTAATTTTTAACATACAGAACTGTTAGTCTTTCATGGCACAGTAATTATGATTCAACAATAAATAATAAAGATATCATATCAGTGTATATAAGCATCTCTTTTTTGCTTGACTACCCTGCTCCCCTAGCAAGTGTAGTCATAAACTGTACTGGATAGTATCATTAATGCTTACGCACTGCTCCCTGTGTGTTCAATAATAATTGCTGACACAACGCATATAATATATTGCAAAACACCCAAGGAGAAATTTTATAAACCAACTACTGCAATTAGGTTCAAAAATGTTTTCTTTTGTTACATAGTATTTCACACCTAGTGTTATTACTAGGACTCTTAGACGAACCTTACACTGTGACCTACAAAAATGAGTTTACAGAATGATTTATTAGCAAGACAACAAAAAAGACTACAAGATTTGAACTCTATCTTTAATATATCCACTGAGTCACCTCAAAATGTGGCAGAGGATCAGATTAATGAGTTACTATGCCAATCACATAAAACCCTGTATAAGCACACAAAGAGATGGTGGAACTTACATTTTTTTCAGAAGTACCAACAGGATAAAATGATCCCTAGAGGATTACGTATCAAAATGTTCCCAGGTTATGAGCTTAAAAAACCTGATCATATAGAAAGATGGGAAAAGGCCTTAACAACTTGCTCACTAACTCTGATGCAAATATTAATAGAAGCAGATCAAGACGAAGTTGCTTCCTTGGAAGTGGAAATACAAACTCATAATGATAGCCTGAAAAGCTTTGAGAATTTGGACAAGTTTACTAACCTCTATAAACAATATCAATCAGAGCTAGATAAATTGGAAACAGAACTTATACAGACTAAAAAACAAAAGTACCAGAGAGATCAATATGACTACTTAAACAAAAGAGTTTATAAGTGGCAAAAAAGGTATAACACGCGCTCATGTAACACAAGACAGCATCAGTATATATCACAACATAATGAAAGTGATACTGAAATCTCTGAGTCTGACACTTCCATAGAAAGCATCAGTGGTGACATAAATATCCAACCAAGAACTTACACAAGATCTCAAACACAATCCATAATACATGATGAGCAAGCAACCCCTTCAACATCTGTGGGCGCCCCCTCTTTTTTTAGGTATAACCACAGGGAGGCAAAACACAATACCTGGCAGCAAAGTACCACAAGAATCGAGGCCAAACAAGCGCAAACCACAGACAACTCCCCAAAGGGAGACAAGAAGGAGACAGCCAAGTCCCTTCTCAAAGATCAGAATGGGAACTTAAAAGTTGTAAACCTGACTAGTCATACCTTAGACAAAAACCACATCTCTGTGCTATCTAAGGGTCTCAGTTTTTGCCCTACAAACAAGTTAAATAAATTCGAAGTAGTAAAAGATGTCAATCTGTACACAAGAAAATTACTGTTAAAAAAGCTATATGCCAAGAAAGAACATGGAGAGGATTGGACTGTTACAGACCAATCAGCATTACAGGATCTACAAGATCTATTGGAAGAGAATACGGGTAATACATCTCCTGATACAGACTGGAGGCAACAAATTAAAAATAAATCCAAATATATTCCTCCTAATAATTTATCACCTCAAATTCAAGTATTCCATGAAATAGTTTGTGCAGAAATTGAAAAATTACCAGAACACAAAACTAACTCTAATTTGACAAAACAAGAACAACAAGCACTGAAAGATATCAACACATGGCATGATACCATCATAAAGCCATCGGACAAAGGTGGAAATATAGTCCTTTGGGAGAGAAATATGTACCTTGAAGAAGCCACCAAACAACTGGACAATGATCAATGTTATAAAAAACTGCTAGGTAATCCAACTTATATGTACAGTGAGAAATATAATAAAATCATAGAAAAGGCCTATAAGGACCAAATTATCAATATCACAGAAAAACAGTTCTTGTCTAAATCATATCCAACTACTGCAACATTTTATTTAATTCCTAAAATACATAAAGACATTCAAAAACCCCCAGGTCGCCCCATTGTGTCAGTCAATGGAAGTCTCACTGAAAAACCCAGCCAATATATTGATCAGAGACTCAGGGAATATTTATATACCCTGCCTTCATATGTAAAGGATACAATGGAAGTGCTTCAAAAATTGAACAACATGGTACTAAAACCTAATTCCTTTATCGTTACAGCAGACGTTGAGTCACTGTATACGAATATAAAACATCACCTAGGAGAACAAGCAATCTCCCATTTTTTAGGTACTAATGTCACAGATAATCATGACCATAACCAATTTATCAAAGATCTGTTACATTTCGTGCTACATCACAACTATTTCACATTCAAAGATCGGTTTTATTTGCAAACACAGGGTACCGCAATGGGTACAGCATGTGCACCTACATATGCTAATTTGTTCTTAGGGTGGTGGGAGAATTTAACAGTTTTCACAAGTGACAATGACAAATATATGCAGTACATTCCCTGTTGGATCCGCTACATAGATGACATCCTGTTCATCTGGGAGGGCCCAGAACTGGAACTGATGGAATTTATGAATGTCTTGAACAACAACAAGTTAAATATAAAACTAACATATGAGCACAGTCAACAAATGGTAAACTTCCTAGATTTACAAATACTAGTAGATCCACAAGGATTAGTAAGCACGACTATATATAGAAAGAAAACAGCCACCAATACCCTACTACATCATACAAGTGCACATGCACCATGTACCCTCAATGCTATCCCTAAAGGAGAATTTACCAGATTGCGTAGAAACTGTTCTGACCTTGGCACATTTAAACAGGAAGCAATAAAACTATCAAATAGACTCCAAGATCGAGGCTATAGCAAACGTTCCATTAAAAAAGCAAAAATACAAGTCATGCGAACAGATCGCCAAGAACTATTACAACCAAGGCAAAAAAAGAAGGACAACAAACCTAGATTGATAACATCATATAACCCACAGATCAAACAAATAACTAACATTTTGAATGAACATTGGCATATATTACAAAATGATCCTTTACTGTCCAGTCAGATTGGAGACAGAGTATCCATAGGTTATAAAAGACCCAGAAATCTGAAAGATACACTAGTCTCAAGTCATTACATTCACATGCCAAAGAGAGCATGCCAATCCAAAGGAATGTTCCCGTGTGGAACATGTAGCACATGTCCTAAAGTGTGGCAAATTAGGGAAATAATTGACAAGTATGCGAACAAACATGTACTACCTGCTCACTTCTCCTGCACTACAGTAGGAGTTGTGTATGTCCTCCAGTGTCCATGTAAACTGTTCTATGTAGGGATGACAACACGTCAAGCCAGAACCAGAATAATGGAACACAGTAGAAATATTAAAAATGCTCACAAGGACCTGGAAAAGAACAGACCAATAACCAGTGTGGCTAAACATTTTTACCACAAACATAACAGTAATGATTCCTTACTTAAATTCTCAGTGTTACAAAAAGCCAACCTAGGTATAAGAGGAGGCAATTTAGAGCAAACACTGTTGAAAATGGAGTGTAGATGGATACACTTACTTAATAGTGTGAAACCATATGGACTCAATGATTACAATAACTACCATGTGTATTTGTAAATTAGTAATTAATACACACATCAATAAAGTAGGAAAAATATCAAGAGTTCAAATAATAAACACAATAAACAATCCATTTGAACCTTTTTGGGAACATACAATATACTTTCCACAATTAGCATTTTAATTTCAAACAACATTTGGATTATGTAACTTCAAGTAATCTTGATTTTCACTGAATTACATCAAAACTTGACTCTCCACTTCCAAATATATTTTATAACTATAGAATCCAAATTAGCTTGTAAGATGGATTCCACATTAACACAAGGGGTTTTAATTTTAATTTTAATATTAATATTATTTTCACGTAATAAAAGATATATTTTTAAGTTTTACCACACTATATTTATTTATTTATTTCTAATATCTCACCTTTGCACAAATATTTAAAATAATAAAATATTTTTATTCTACCACAGGATTTATAAGTTTCTCTCATTTCAATACCCTATTTGGATACACACTAGTCCAGAACTGTGTATAGTATGATTTCACCACTCTCACTTGAATATAAAAGCATTCATTTAAGTTTATAGTGAGGAATTGGGATTGTATAAGCAAATCCTCATCCTCTCACAAGAGTCAATGTCACTTTACTATTTTTATCTTTATTCGTGGTTTCACCTTTCTTAGTTCACATTTTTGCTTTAAACAGATGTTCATTTTTTATCACCTCACAACGCCTTAATATTCACACTGTGATAATGTTTGTGTTTAATCACTACATAGACATCAATAATCATATTTAAAAAGGCACATTACTGATATTTCGTTATCATAATTCACATCTATTTCAATGGTATTTTTAGTTCACTTAACATTTTTTAGCTCAAAATACACTTTTCAGTCGTTGCTATAGTATGTAATTCAATTTTATTTCAAGCTCATGTTAAGCCAGTATTACATTTTATATAACTTTTCCCTATATTTTTAACCTACATAATTATACCTGATTTTTGTGTATTATCACATATAAATCTCATATTTTCAACGCAGTAATACTGAATCCGCTAAATAGTGAATGCTACATTCTTTATCTATTCATAGCTACTTTGTCTCTATACTATAACTCCTTTGGCCAATATGTTCTCACTAGGGATGAGTGACATGCAATCTATCCAATTGCCAAGCAAACCGGCAGCCCAATCATGACTCAGATGTGAGTAACACCATGGCTATATAACTCCGGATGTGAGTCGGCCCGCGTAACCCCTCTGAGGAAGCGTTAGAGAAACGCCACGTCAGGGGTCTCCTCTATTTTTAAACTGGCCTCACTTGTTGTTAAAACTAGATACATCAGCATGCTTTACTATAAAAAAACTTAGCATAAGACTTAGTTGTTAACGCCCAGCAAGGGCGCAAATGAAGATTACACAAACCATATATTGATTTAAGATTACTAGCAAGCACGCTTAAAACTTTAACTTTGCTACGTTGTTAACTATATCAATGATAATTTATCTTCTGAGTAATATTAAGCACTCTGCATGAGCAAGATACTGCTTTCTCTCATGTTGTCCTATTTTCACAGTTTCAGTATTACGCCGATACTGACAGGATTTAACTCTAGCAAATATTAACACCTTAAAGAACCAGCGCTTTAACTATGGTTAAGATTTAATCTAGCCACACAGTTATTTATATATTTGCATAATCGTCATATTACTGGTAAATATTTAATAGCCCCACACTAAGGGGAATTATATAAATAAGTGACCAGTAATTATATCTGTATTCAAGGTAATATATACTGAGCGCAAATAACAGCTGATTTTTTATTTTATATCTTTCAAGATAACCTTTAGCATACCCTGCAGTACCATTTACCTTATTCCTGGTATCATCTTTAAGTATTGGGAGTAAGATTGTGAAATACAACATCACAATCAGTGCTACCTAACGGAGTGGTTAGTTAACAATACAATATAATTACCAACTTGGTACCAACTGTTTTAAAACTCACCAACTATATACCAGAGGTATAATAAATTATATTTAACAGTTAATTATTTTTATCTGCTACCTTCAGTTTGCTACCTCCGTGAGCACACTATTATTATTTTGTATACCTTGATATCATAGTAGCTATAGTGTGTAATAGGGCACACAACAAATTCAGAGCTCAAGCACAAAGTAAATAAGCACATACTCTTTTGAATATAAAGAGTCTAACAACCTAGATGCCCAATAGGCTTTTGCTATTGATAATAGCTTGTTAGTAATTTTCCATTTGCAATCCATTGCTGTTCAGAGGCACTAAGATAAGTTGTAATTTTTTATCATAAAAAGCTCATGCTGAAACATTCACCTAACACAGTGAGAGTGTTTTTAACTCTTTAGGGCAGTACTATCATCCACAATAGCTGTCTTTTTAATGATAACAATAAAGGTTAATTTTTAACATACAGAACTGTTAGTCTTTCATGGCACAGTAATTATGATTCAACAATAAATAATAAAGATATCATATCAGTGTATATAAGCATCTCTTTTTTGCTTGACTACCCTGCTCCCCTAGCAAGTGTAGTCATAAACTGTACTGGATAGTATCATTAATGCTTACGCACTGCTCCCTGTGTGTTCAATAATAATTGCTGACACAACGCATATAATATATTGCAAAACACCCAAGGAGAAATTTTATAAACCAACTACTGCAATTAGGTTCAAAATTTTTTTCTTTTGTTACATAGTATTTCACACCTAGTGTTATTACTAGGACTCTTAGACGAACCTTACACTGTGACCTACAAAAATGAGTTTACAGAATGATTTATTAGCAAGACAACAAAAAAGACTACAAGATTTGAACTCTATCTTTAATATATCCACTGAGTCACCTCAAAATGTGGCAGAGGATCAGATTAATGAGTTACTATGCCAATCACATAAAACCCTGTATAAGCACACAAAGAGATGGTGGAACTTACATTTTTTTCAGAAGTACCAACAGGATAAAATGATCCCTAGAGGATTACGTATCAAAATGTTCCCAGGTTATGAGCTTAAAAAACCTGATCATATAGAAAGATGGGAAAAGGCCTTAACAACTTGCTCACTAACTCTGATGCAAATATTAATAGAAGCAGATCAAGACGAAGTTGCTTCCTTGGAAGTGGAAATACAAACTCATAATGATAGCCTGAAAAGCTTTGAGAATTTGGACAAGTTTACTAACCTCTATAAACAATATCAATCAGAGCTAGATAAATTGGAAACAGAACTTATACAGACTAAAAAACAAAAGTACCAGAGAGATCAATATGACTACTTAAACAAAAGAGTTTATAAGTGGCAAAAAAGGTATAACACGCGCTCACGTAACACAAGACAGCATTAGTATATATCACAACATAATGAAAGTGATACTGAAATCTCTGAGTCTGACACTTCCATAGAAAGCATCAGTGGTGACATAAATATCCAACCAAGAACTTACACAAGATCTCAAACACAATCCATAATACATGATGAGCAAGCAACCCCTTCAACATCTGTGGGCGCCCCCTCTTTTTTTAGGTATAACCACAGGGAGGCAAAACACAATACCTGGCAGCAAAGTACCACAAGAATCGAGGCCAAACAAGCGCAAACCACAGACAACTCCCCAAAGGGAGACAAGAAGGAGACAGCCAAGTCCCTTCTCAAAGATCAGAATGGGAACTTAAAAGTTGTAAACCTGACTAGTCATACCTTAGACAAAAACCACATCTCAGTGCTATCTAAGGGTCTCAGTTTTTGCCCTACAAACAAGTTAAATAAATTCGAAGTAGTAAAAGATGTCAATCTGTACACAAGAAAATTACTGTTAAAAAAGCTATATGCCAAGAAAGAACTTGGAGAGGATTGGACTGTTACAGACCAATCAGCATTACAGGATCTACAAGATCTATTGGAAGAGAATACGGGTAATACATCTCCTGATACAGACTGGAGGCAACAAATTAAAAATAAATCCAAATATATTCCTCCTAATAATTTATCACCTCAAATTCAAGTATTCCATGAAATAGTTTGTGCAGAAATTGAAAAATTCCCAGAACACAAAACTAACTCTAATTTGACAAAACAAGAACAACAAGCACTGAAAGATATCAACACATGGCATGATACCATCATAAAGCCATCGGACAAAGGTGGAAATATAGTCCTTTGGGAGAGAAATATGTACCTTGAAGAAGCCACCAAACAACTGGACAATGATCAATGTTATAAAAAACTGCTAGGTAATCCAACTTATATGTACAGTGAGAAATATAATAAAATCATAGAAAAGGCCTATAAGGACCAAATTATCAATATCACAGAAAAACAGTTCTTGTCTCAATCACATCCAACTACTGCAACATTTTATTTAATTCCTAAAATACATAAAGACATTCAAAAACCCCCAGGTCGCCCCATTGTGTCAGGCAATGGAAGTCTCACTGAAAAACCCAGCCAATATATTGATCAGAGACTCAGGGAATATTTATATACCCTGCCTTCATATGTAAAGGATACAATGGAAGTGCTTCAAAAAATGAACAACATGGTACTAAAACCTAATTCCTTTATCATTACAGCAGACGTTGAGTCACTGTATACGAATATAAAACATCACCTAGGAGAACAAGCAATCTCCCATTTTTTAGGTACTAATGTCACAGATAATCATGACCATAACCAATTTATCAAAGATCTGTTACATTTCGTGCTACATCACAACTATTTCACATTCAAAGATCGGTTTTATTTGCAAACACAGGGTACCGCAATGGGTACAGCATGTGCACCTACATATGCTAATTTGTTCTTAGGGTGGTGGGAGAATTTAACAGTTTTCACAAGTGACAATGACAAATATATGCAGTACATTCCCTGTTGGATCCGCTACATAGATGACATCCTGTTCATCTGGGAAGGCCCAGAACTGGAACTGATGGAATTTATGAATGTCTTGAACAACAACAAGTTAAATATAAAACTAACATATGAGCACAGTCAACAAATGGTAAACTTCCTAGATTTACAAATACTAGTAGATCCACAAGGATTAGTAAGCACGACTATATATAGAAAGAAAACAGCCACCAATACCCTACTACATCATACAAGTGCACATGCACCATGTACCCTCAATGCTATCCCTAAAGGAGAATTTACCAGATTGCGTAGAAACTGTTCTGACCTTGGCACATTTAAACAGGAAGCAATAAAACTATCAAATAGACTCCAAGATCGAGGCTATAGCATACGTTCCATTAAAAAAGCAAAAATACAAGTCATGCGAACAGATCGCCAAGAACTATTACAACCAAGGCAAAAAAAGAAGGACAACAAACCTAGATTGATAACATCATACAACCCACAGATCAAACAAATAACTAACATTTTGAATGAACATTGGCATATATTACAAAATGATCCTTTACTGTCCAGTCAGATAGGAGACAGAGTATCCATAGGTTATAAAAGACCCAGAAATCTGAAAGATACCCTAGTCTCAAGTCATTGCATTCACATGCCAAAGAGAGCATGCCAATCCAAAGGAATGTTCCCGTGTGGAACATGTAGCACATGTCCTAAAGTGTGGCAAATTAGGGAAATAATTGACAAGTATGCGAACAAACATGTACTACCTGCTCACTTCTCCTGCACTACAGTAGGAGTTGTGTATGTCCTCCAGTGTCCATGTAAACTGTTCTATGTAGGGATGACAACACGTCAAGCCAGAACCAGAATAATGGAACACAGTAGAAATATTAAAAATGCTCACAAGGACCTGGAAAAGAACAGACCAATAACCAGTGTGGCTAAACATTTTTACCACAAACATAACAGTAATGATTCCTTACTTAAATTCTCAGTGTTACAAAAAGCCAACCTAGGTATAAGAGGAGGCAATTTAGAGCAAGCACTGTTGAAAATGGAGTGTAGATGGATACACTTACTTAATAGTGTGAAACCATATGGACTCAATGATTACAATAACTACCATGTGTATTTGTAAATTAGTAATTAATACACACATCAATAAAGTAGGAAAAATATCAAGAGTTCAAATAATAAACACAATAAACAATCCATTTGAACCTTTTTGGGAACATACAATATACTTTCCACAATTAGCATTTTAATTTCAAACAACATTTGGATTATGTAACTTCAAGTAATCTTGATTTTCACTGAATTACATCAAAACTTGACTTCCAAATATATTTTATAACTATAGAAATTATAAAAGCATTCATTTAAGTTTATAGTGAGGAATTGGGATTGTATAAGCAAATCCTCATCCTCTCACAAGAGTCAATGTCACTTTACTATTTTTATCTTTATTCGTGGTTTCACCTTTCTTAGTTCACATTTTTGCTTTAAACAGATGTTCATTTTTTATCACCTCACAACGCCTTAATATTCACACTGTGATAATGTTTGTGTTTAATCACTACATAGACATCAATAATCATATTTAAAAAGGCACATTACTGATATTTCGTTATCATAATTCACATCTATTTCAATGGTATTTTTAGTTCACTTAACATTTTTTAGCTCAAAATACACTTTTCCGTCGTTCCTATAGTATGTAATTCAATTTTATTTCAAGCTCATGTTAAGCCAGTATTACATTTTATATAACTTTTCCCTATATTTTTAACCTACATAATTATACCTGATTTTTTTGTATTATCACATATAAGTCTCATATTTTCAACGCAGTAATACTGAATCCGCTAAATAGTGAATGCTACATTCTTTATCTATTCATAGCTACTTTGTCTCTATACTATAACTCCTTTGGCCAATATGTTCTCACTAGGGATGAGTGACATGCAATCTATCCAATTGCCAAGCAAACCGGCAGCCCAATCATGACTCAGATATGAGTAACACCATGGCTATATAATTCCGGATGTGAGTCGGCCCGCGTAACCCCTCTGAGGAAGCGTTAGAGAAACGCCGCGTCAGGGGTCTCCTCTATTTTTAAACTGGCCTCACTTGTTGTTAAAACTAGATACATCAGCATGCTTTACTATAACAAAACTTAGCATAAGACTTAGTTGTTAACGCCTAGCAAGGGCGCAAATGAAGATTACACAAACCATATATTGATTTAAGATTACTAGCAAGCACGCTTAAAACTTTAACTTTGCTACGTTGTTAACTATATCAATGATAATTTATCTTCTGAGTAATATTAAGCACTCTGCATGAGCAAGATACTGCTTTCTCTCATGTTGTCCTATTTTCACAGTTTCAGTATTACGCCGATACTGACAGGATTTAACTCTAGCAAATATTAACACCTTAAAGAACCAGCACTTTAACTATGGTTAAGATTTAATCTAGCCACACAGTTATTTATATATTTGCATAATCGTCATATTACTGGTAAATATTTAATAGCCCCACACTAAGGGGAATTATATAAATAAGTGACCAGTAATTATATCTGTATTCAAGGTAATATATACTGAGCGCAAATAACAGCTGATTTTTCATTTTATATCTTTCAAGATAACCTTTAGCATACCCTGCAGTACCATTTACCTTATTCCTGGTATCATCTTTAAGTATTGGGAGTAAGATTGTGAAATACAACATCACAATCAGTGCTACCTAACGGAGTGGTTAGTTAACAATACAATATAATTACCAACTTGGTACCAACTGTTTTAAAACTCACCAACTATATACCAGAGGTATAATAAATTATATTTAACAGTTAATTATTTTTATCTGCTACCTTCAGTTTGCTACCTCCGTGAGCTCACTATTATTATTTTGTATACCTTGATATCATAGTAGCTATAGTGTGTAATAGGGCACACAACAAATTCAGAGCTCAAGCACAAAGTAAATAAGCACATACTCTTTTGAATATAAAGAGTCTAACAACCTAGATGCCCAATAGGCTTTTGCTATTGATAATAGCTTGTTAGTAATTTTCCATTTGCAATCCATTGCTGTTCAGAGGCACTAAGATAAGTTGTAATTTTTTAGCATAAAAAGCTCATGCTGAAACATTCACCTAACACAGTGAGAGTGTTTTTAACTCTTTAGGGCAGTACTATCATCCACAATAGCTGTCTTTTTAATGATAACAATAAAGGTTAATTTTTAACATACAGAACTGTTAGTCTTTCATGGCACAGTAATTATGATTCAACAATAAATAATAAAGATATCATATCAGTGTATATAAGCATCTCTTTTTTGCTTGACTACCCTGCTCCCCTAGCAAGTGTAGTCATAAACTGTACTGGATAGTATCATTAATGCTTACGCACTGCTCCCTGTGTGTTCAATAATAATTGCTGACACAACGCATATAATATATTGCAAAACACCCAAGGAGAAATTTTATAAACCAACTACTGCAATTAGGTTCAAAATTTTTTTCTTTTGTTACATAGGAATGCAAGGTACCCCAATAAATATGGGGTACCTTGCATTCAATCTTCAGTGTGCAATGGATGATCGCATGAAGAGGAGCCTCCATGTCGCTAAGGACCGCCGCCGCAAAGGACCGCCACCGTTGAGGACCGCCGCTGAGTATCCAGGCATCAGAAAGACAGCTCTGCACCTCTGATCCACGCCGTCTTCGCTCCAGATGAAGATAGAAGATGATGGAGCCGCCTGGAAGAAGACCTTCTCCGTCGGACTTCAGGAACAGTGAGTACCTATTTGGGGCTTAGGTTTAGGCTTTTTTATTTAAATTTTTTGGCTGTTTTTTTTTTTTTATTAGGATTTTTTTGGTCTTGAAAAAGAGCTGATTGCCCTTTTAAGGGCAGTAAAAGAGCTGAATGCCCTTTTAAGGGCAATGCCCATACAAATGCCCCAGTGGCAATGGATAGTTTAGTTTTTTTAGTGTTAGTTTTTTTATTTTGGGTGGTTTGGTGGGTGGGGTTTACTGTTGGTGGGGACTTAGTATTTTTTAGAGGTAAAAGAGCTGTTTAACTTAGGGCAAATCCCTACAAAAGGACCCTTTTAATGGCTATTGGTAGTTAAGATTAGGGGGTGTTTTTATTTTGGGGGGGCTTTTTTATTTTTATAGGGATTAGTTATAAAATTTTTTTATTTTTGATCATTTTGTTCAGCCAATCGGAATTAAGGTAGAAAAAATCCTATTGTCTGATGCAATCAGCCAATACGATTGAAGTTCAATCCTATTGGCTGATCCAATCAGCCAATAGGATTGTGCTCGCATTATATTGGCTGATTGAAGATAGAAGATGCAGTCTGGATGAAGTTTGTTATGTGGGTTTGTAAATTACATCATAGTTTAATGGTCCATTGAGGCCCATTTATCAAGCTCCGTATGGAGCTTGTGGGCCCGTGTTTCTGTTATGAAGCAGCGCTGCTCCATAACCCTGTCCGCCTGCTCTGAGCAGGCGGACAGACATTGCAGAAAATCAACCCGATCGAGTACGATCTGGTTGATTGACACATCCCTGCTGGTGCAATGCTGAATACGGAGAGCGTATTGCTCTCTCCGCATTCAGCAAGGTCTGACGGACCTGATCCGCACTGTCTATATGATGAATGATCCCTTTTTTTGTGTATTAATGCTAATAAGTGACGTGTGTAAAATGAACCTATTGTGCTCCAAAACTATGGAGATGTGTGTATATATTTTTTTAAGGGGTTTGAATAGGGGCATTATCAATATAGTGGTCATGTGTGTTTGATGGGTTATGAATTTGGCTAATTAGTGTAAAAGTGCTTATTATTACCTTTTAACTTTAATTAATGGAACATGTATCATTTGTATCTGTTTGATCATATTGCTTAATAATGGAAGTGAACTTTACCCATGTGCAAAAGCAATGTTAGATTTGAAAACTTTTTGAAGTATGCAGTTATAAATAGACAAGTAGGGTTGAATTTGGATTGTGATTAGAAAAACATGATTGGTTCATGTTAGTATAGAACCATTTTTCACCAGAAAGATAATGTTTATGCCTCATTCCCCATTTACAGGTAGGACATCTGTGAGATTCTGAAATGGGGGCCGAGATCTAATTTATAAAGTCGCCATGCAATATAGAAGTTAATTGTTTTTTATGGAGGCACAATTTGGAAAACCCTATGTTCAAGAAATATGTTAGAGCTTACACCACATATGGCCAGTCTATTACCTCCAGGAAAAGTTAATCAAATGCAACCTTAGCCTTTTTCTTACCTGACCATTTCAAATTATGCTATGCACTATGTAGACAGCTATTAGATATAGAAGAAGAACTTGTAAGTAGGATATATTAGGGATATCTCATCCATACAACTCAAGTCTAAATATAGAGAAACTAGGAAGTAGTGAACAGAGGTTTAAAGAAGAGTCACAATAGTTACATGAACAGTAAGATCATTCAAGAGTGGATTAAATTAGCAATTAGGAGAACATTTAGCAAATAATATAGTCCAACTTCTTTTTAAAACTGGAGCTTTATTTTAATGTAATGGATATCAGATGTCATGAAAATCTGCTCCATTTGTGTGACCCTGAGGATTTGAGTTGAAAAACACTGAACTATAGTTCAATTTTCAGTGGGATGATGCACATATTTTACAAATTTAACACATTTTTAATTATTTGTTACATTCAAACAAAAACAAATAATGAACTGCCACTTAAATACAGTGCCCTCCACGAATATTGGCACCCTTAGTAAATATGAGCAAAGAAGGCTGTAATAAATGTCTTTATTGTTTAACCTTTTGATCTTTTGTTCAAAAAATAAAAAAATACTCTGCTCTCATGGATATCAAACAATTGCAAATACAACACAGATTTATCCCAAAAAAATATAATAAAATCTTTGTTAAATATATGTGTGGCACTATTATTGGCACCCTTTTAGTCAATACTTTGTGCTACCTCCCTTTAACCTCCTATAATGCCGTATGAGGTTGGATAAAAGATGGAAAGGGATCTGAGACCATTCCTCCATACAGAATCTCTCCAGATCCTTCAAATTTTGAGGTTTACGCTGATGGACTCTCTTCTCCAGATCACCCCAGAGATTTTCTTTGGGGTTCAAGTCAGGGGACTGGGATGGCCATGACAGGACCTTGATTTTGTGGTTAGTAAACCATTTTTGTGTTGATTTGTTTTGTATCATTGTCCTGCTGGAAGATCCAACCATGGCCCATTTCAAGCTTTCTGGCAAAGGCAGCCAGGTGTTCATTTAATATCTGTTGATATTTGATAGAGTCCATGATGCCATGCATCCTAACAAAATGTTCAGGTCCTCTGGCAGAAAAATAGCCCCAAAACTTTAAAGAGCCTCCACCATTTTTAACAGTGGGTATGAGGTACTTTTCCATATGGCTACCTCTCTGTGTGTGCCAAACCCACCTCCGGCGTTTATTGCCAAAATGTTCTATTTTGGTTTCATCTGAGCATAAAACCCAATCCCATTTGAAGTTCCAGTAGTGTCTGGCAAACTTAAGTTTGTTTTTGGATGAGAGTAGAGGCTTTTTTCTTGAAACCCTTCCAAACAACTTGTGATAATGTAGGTGACTTCAGATTGTATTTATAGAGGCTTTGTAACCCCAAGATGCAACTAACTTCTGCAATTCTCCAGCTGTGATCCTTGGAGATATTTTGGCCACTTGAACCATCCTCTTCACAGTGTGTTGAGACAATATAGAAACACGTCCTGTTCCAGGTTGATTCCTAACATTTCCAGTTTACAGGAAATTCTTAAAGGGACAGTCTAGGCCAAAATAAACTTTCATGATTCAGATAGAGCATTTAATTTTAAACAATTTTCCAATTTACTTTTATCACCAATTTTGCTTTGTTCTCTTGGTATTCTTAGTTGAAAGCTTAACCTAGGAGGTTCATATGAAAATTTCTTAGACCTTGAAGGCCACCTCTTTTTATATTGCGTTTGAACAGTTTTTCACCACTAGAGGGTGTTAGTTCACGTATTTCATACAGATAACACTGTGCTCGTGCACGTGAAGTTATCTGGGAGCAGGCACTGATTGGCTAGACTGCAAGTCTGTCAAAAGAACTGAAATAAAGGGGCAGTTTGCAGAGGCTTAGATACAAGATAATCACAGAGGTTAAAAGTATATTATTATAACTGTGTTGGTTATGCAAAACTGGGGAATGGGTAATAAAGGGATTATCTATCTTTTAAAAAAATAAAAATTCTGGTGTAGACTGTCCCTTTAATTATTGCCCTGATGGTGGAAATTGACATTTTCAATGCTTTTTGCTATTTTCTTATAGCCACTTCCCATTTTGTGAAGCTCAACAACCTTTTGCTGCACATTACATCTATATCCCTTGGTCTTACCCATTGTGATGAATAACTCAGAGAATTTGGCCTATGTGTTACCTCATATTTATACCCCTGTGAAACAGGACGTCATGGTTGAACAATTTCCTGTTCCTAGTCACCCAGGTGTACTAAAAAAAAAAAATATCAATGGGAATATACTTCAAATATATTTTTCTCATATGAATTTATAGGGGTGCCAATAATTGTGTCACACATATATTTAACACAGATTCTTGTTTTTGGATAAACCTGTGTTGTGTTTGCAATTATTTGATATCCATGAGAGCAGAGTATTTTTGTGAATTTGTTTAACAGAAAAATCCAAAGGTTAAAGAATAAAGACAATTTTTCACAGCCTTCTTTGCTCATATTTCCCAAGGTGCCAATATTAGTGGAGGGCACTGTAAATTGAAAGAATAACAAATGGATGTATCAACAAAATTAATTAAAGAAACTCTCAAGTCAAAATAAACTTTTATGATTCAGATCGAGCAAAGTCGTTTTAAGACACTTTCCAATGTACTTCCATGATCAAATTTTGCTGTCTTTTTATATTCACATTTTATAGGGAACATGATCCTACTAAGCATATGCATAAGCTCACAGGGTATACGTATACTAGTCTGTGATTGGCTAATGTCTGTCACATGATACAGGGGGCACAGGGGCGTATTATGGCCTAGGCCAACAAGGCTGGTGCCTAGGGCAGCAGATTTGGGATGGGCAGCACATCTGTCCTATCCTCTCACTAAAAGCCAGCATACAGTACAGTGAGCTATAAAGTGCAGGCTTTTACAGAGAAGACAAGGTACATGCGCTGATTAAGGTCACTCTTTACAGCCAGTGCTCCTTTAAACCATTGCTTCATTTAGAGACGCCGGCATTTTTGCAGTGGAAGCGTTATTGGTGAGAAACTTGACCAGGGATATGCTTCCCAGGTGAGGCTGGAGGAGCAGACCTTGTGCCGATATGCTGCCTCCCCTTATCATCTGTGGTGGGTCTGCCATCACAGTGCATATTGCAGCTCTTAGCAGCTAACAGACTGGATGCGTCTGTGCACTGCTTAGATCAGCTTGAGATGTCTAATCATAAACTCTCAGTGCTAATGTATTTTAGCTACTAATAGCTTTCTCTGCATTCATGAACATATGGAAAAAATAGGAAACGGACACTTAAAAAGTTTCATTACTTGAATAATAGTAATTAATGTATGTTGTTGCATGTGAAGGGCAGTGATTGTTTCAAAGTGTATTCTTCTTTCCTTCCCTTCCTCTCTCCCTTCTTTCGCTTTCTCTCTCCCTCCCTCCCTCGACTCACTCCCTTCTTTCCCTCCCTCCCTTCTTTCTCTAAACTCCCTCCCTTGCTCCCTTCTTTCACTCATATCTTTCCCTCACCACTTTTCTCTTCTCTCTCTCTCTCTCTCTCTCTCTCTCTCCCTCCCTTCCTGCTTTCCTTTCTCTCCCTTTTTCCACTCTCCTTCTTTTCTCTCCCTTCTCTCAGGGTATGAGATGCATGCAATTCAACCCACCTGTATGCAAGTATTTTGCTAGCCCATTTTGTTTTTAATTGTTATTATTATTTACTTGTTAATTATGTAATTCTACTGCATCGAGTGGTCCTTTAATAGAGAAAGTTTATTTATTACTCCTGCAATAAAAAAATACAAAGTGCTAGATCACATTACAAGAAAATGGTTAATTTTGTTTGTGCCCTGTAATTATTTTGTGAGTGCAATTCAGCTGCCAGTGGAAACAAAGTTGTTGCACTAGCACAATGACTAGCAAAGGCACAAAAAAGGAATCAAGTACCCCTACTTGGAATTACCCTTAACCACCACAAACCCCAATGCAAAAAATAAAGCCCTACTGTTAACTCCTAAGCAGCCCCCATTGCAAAATAAATAAATAGCTAAAACCTGCAAATAAGCCAACGAATAAGTCGACACAACACCCATCACAAAAAAACCCTACAAAATAAGCTACCACAACCCCATCACACAAAACCCAACACTATTAACTCCTAAACCACCACAACCCCCATTGCAAAAAACCCTATGCTATTAACCCCTAAACTGCCACAACCCACATTGAAATAAACCATCTATGCTATTAACCTGTAAACCTCTACAACCCAATCACAAAAAACTCTTATGCTTTTAACCCCTAAACTGTTACAACCCCAATGCATAAAAACCCCTACACTATTAGCCCCCATAACAGCTAAACCTCCAAGACCCCATAACTTTAGGTCTCATAAGTTACAAATAAAAATTACATAACAAAACAAATAAAACGCTTTAAAAAAAAAACAAAACTTAAAAACCCTTATCCTACAAGTAAAATTCCCCCTAAAAAATAAATAGCCTGTAAACCCTATCCTAGAACTAAAGTCCCCTTAAAAATGACTAAAACTTAAAATGACCTTTAAAAAACAGTCTTTTGTATGATGTCAACCTTTTTGACCTGAAATAATCCACTGTGATTTACAAATAACATTTACATCACATAAAAAATACTAAACAAAACAAAAACTTTTTTTTTTTTTTTAAAAAAACAACTCTCCTCTAAAATCAGCCAATAGAATGAGGTTTTTTTTTGGCTAATTTTTGAAAATCCCCAAATACCCCCTAACCTGAAAATCCCCTAAGAAACCCCTAAAGGATAATCCTAAAGCTAAAGTCTCCCTAAAGAATACAAAGTCCTCCTAAAACCCCTTTGCTATGACTAAACCCCCTAAAAAAACAACAAAAAACCCTCTTACAAAAAACACTATCCTTAAACTAAAGTCCCCCTAAAAAATAAAAAAAGCCCCCAAAAATACCTATACTAAAACTAAAGCCCCCTAAAAATAAAATGCTCCCATAAAAAACACTACACTAAAATTAAAATTAAAGTCCTGTAAAACCCCTTTACTAAAACTAAAGACCCCATAAAAAATAAAAAGTCCCTAATAAAAACTCTATTCTAAAACTAAAGCACCCCTTAAACAGCCACATAATAATCCCTGTATTACCCATTCCCTAGTTTTGCATAACCGACACAGTTATATTAATACACTTTTTACCTCTGTGATTATCTTGTATTTAAGCCTCTGAAAACTGCCCCTTATTTCAGTTCTTTTAACAGACTTGCTTTTTAGCCAACCAGTGCTGGCTCCTAGGAACTCTGCGTGCATGAGCTCAATGTTATATATATGAAACACATGAACTAACACCCTCTAGTGGTAAAAAACTGTCAAAATGTCCTGAGATGAGAGGTGGCCTTCAAGGGCTTAGAAATTAGCATATGAACCTCCTAGGTTTAGCATTCAACTAAGAATACCAAGGAAACAAAGCAAAATTGGTGACAGATGTAAATTTGAAAATTGTTTAAAATTACATGCCCTTTCTGAATAAAAGTCAGTAAATAAATACAAGTTAAATTATGATGAAAACATTTAGTTTACTTTGTATTTGCTGTAAACTGGAAAATTTTATTCTGTGAGAGCTTCACTATCATAGAGAGCTGTATTATGTTCTATGATGAATAATGTAAAACTTGAAAGTGATGTAGCACAACTAGAAAATATAATCTGAATATCTCTATGTAAAAAAGGAAGATATTTTACTTTAAAATTTCCTCAGTAGACACTACCCATTAAAAGGGAAGTTTAAGCAGCCAATCAAGAGGCATGCCCCTGGACTTGCAAGGCAGTGTGCACCTGGCATGTGCAGCACATTTATTTTATTTCCCTCTTCAGTTTAAAGGAATAGTCTAGTCAAAATTAAACTTTCATGATTCTGATAGAGCAGGCAGTTTTAAGCAACTTTCTAATTTACTCCTATTATCAATTTTGTTTCGTTCTCTTGGTATCTTTATTTGAAAAAACAAGAATGTAAGCATAGGTGCCAGCCCATTTTTGGTTCAGCACCTGGGTAGCACTTTCTGATTAGCGTCTACATGTAGCCACCAATCAGCAAGCGCTACCCAGGTAGTTGCTTAAAATTGTATGATCTATCTGAAACATGAAATTTTAATTTTGACTAGACTATTCCTTTAAGGAAGTTTATTATGAAATCTTGTGAGATATCAGTGAAATCCCATGAGATCAGGGGCGTATTTAGGTTTTGTGCTGCCCTAGGCACTCAAAATTCTGCTGCCCCCCCCCCCCCCCAAAAAAAAAAAAAGTTTTAGGCCTTTATTCCCCTTAATATTTTTTTGGGTCAGTGTGTAATTTTTTTTTTTTTCATAACAATTCAAAAGAAAATGGCTAGCAAAACACTTGCATACAGGTGGATTGAATTGCATGCATCTCATACCATTTTATCCCTGAGAGAAGGGAGAGAAAAGAAGGGGAGGGGAGAAAAGGGAGGGAATGGAAAGAAGGAAGGGAGGGAGGGAGAAGAGAAAAGTGGGTAGGGAGAGGAGAAAATTGTGGAGGGAAAGAAGGGAGGGAAAGAAAGTGATAGAAGAGAGCAAGGGAGGGAGTTTAGAGAAAGAAGGGAGGGAGGAAGGAAGGGAGGGAAAGAAATAAGGGAGGGAGCGAGTTGAAGAAGGGAGGGAGAAAGGGAAAGAAGGGAGAGAGGAAGAGAGGGAAAGAAGAATACACTTTGAAAGCTATCACTGCCCTTTACATGCAACAACATAAAGTAATTACCATAATTCAAGTAATGAAACGTTTTAAGTGTCCGTTTACTATTTACTTAGTGGGTTCATGAATGCAGCGAAAGCTAGCTATTAGTAGCTAACATACATTAGCGCTGATAGTTTACGATTAGACATCACAAGCTGATCTAAGCAGTGCACAGACACATCCAGTCTGTTAGTAACTAAGACCTGCAATAAGTACTGCGCTCGCAGATCCACCACAGTTGACAGGGGAGGCAGCATATCGGCACAAGGTCTTCTCCAGCCTCACTTTGTAAGCATATCCCCGGGCAAGTTTCTCACCAAGAACGCTTCCACTGCAAAAATGCCGGCAGCTCTAAATGAAGCAACGGTTTAAAGGAGCACTGACTGTAAAGAGTGACCTTAATCAGTGCATGTGCCTTGTCTTCTCTGTAAAAGCCTGAACTTTATCGCTCACTGTACTGTGTGCTGGCTTTTAGAGAGAGGATAGGGCAGATGTGCTGCCCCTCCCAAATCTGCTGCCCTAGGCACCGGCCTTGTTGGCCTAGACCATAATATGCCCCTGCATGAGATCACAGCAAAGTGTGAACTCAGCACTGATGAAGATGATTGCAGCCTCCCCCTGCTGACAGACTCACAATCTGCAGCTACATTAATAATATGCTGAAGAAGTACTATACTGAGCATGCCAAGTGGAAACATAACTCAACTGTACAGGTCTGTGGACTGTTGCAAAACAAAAACTAATTTGCATGAAATAACTTTCAAACATTAGATCAAGTCAAAAGCCTTCACATTGCTAAGTTTCATGAAAATACATTCAGCCATGTTAGCTGTAGAACTGGTCACAAATCTCAATTATAAGTAAATGGAAAGTTTCTGAAAAACTTTTTTCTAAATTAAATTACTTTAGAATGGCTCAAACAATTAAATTGAAATTTGGCAGATTTGCAGTCACTAACAAATTTCAACACAATTTTTTTTTATATAACTTTAAAAATTGGAATTTGAACAGAAACTTTGCTCAAACTTAAACTATAGCTGAACTATTGGGAAGCTATAATATACCAGCCTTGCTTTGAGAATTTTATAATTTTATTTTGTCATTGTTATATTCTAAGCTGTATGTTCTGTTTTGAAAGAATTCAGTTTTTGGCACATCACATAGAAATTCCAGATGTTCAAGTAAAAAAACATGAATTTAATGGGATTGAAATGTTGATTAAGTATATTAACCTCTTTTTTTTGTCAAACAGAAGAATAAGACAAGAATATCAGTAAAAGGAGAGGTACCATATGTTGTACCTATTTAAGTGAAAGAATGTAAGAGGATGATCAAACAAAGACATGCAGGGAAGAACAATTTGTTTTGGTCACAATTTTCATTCCAAATGTACAGAAAAAAATATTTCCCTGAGTATTCGCTGGCTGCACTATTACATTTTCATGTAGTCTGAAAAAAATAAAAATTGAATTTAGGTTAAACCTTTACATTAGTTTTTCACCTGTAGCTAGAAAACTTATCTTAAAGGGACAGTCAAGTCCAAAAACAACTTTTCCTGATTCAGATAGGAAATGCAGTTTTAAACAACTTTCCTATTTATTTTTATCACCAATTTTGCTTTGTTCTCTTGGTATTCTTAGTTGAAAGCTAAACCTAGGAGGTTCATATGCTAATTTATTAGACCTTGAAGGCTGCCTCTGCATTTGACAGTTTTTCACCACTAGAGGGCATTAGTTTATGTGTTTCATATAGATAACATTGAGCTCATGCACAAGAATTTACTGAGGAGTGAGCACTGATTGGCTAAAATACAAGTCTGTCAAAAGTACTGAAATAAGGAGGCAGTCTGCAGAGGCTTAGATACAAGATAATCACAGAGGTAAAACGTGTATTATTATAACTGTGTTGGTTATGCAAAACTGGGGAATGGGTAATTAAGGGATTATCTATCTTTTAAAACAACAAAAATTCTGTTGTTGACTGTCCCTTTAATGTGCTCTCCAGAGCATGACAAGCCTGTTAAGGAAAGTATTAACTGGTTAAAAATAAATAAAGTAAACAAATTAATACTGTTGAATTTCATCAGTATATAGTTTTCTTTATTTTCGTTGATGCATTAATTTGGATTTTTGTTTAGTTAAAACAAAAATGAAAATTCGATTTTTATGTGCATTCGTCTGAAAACGAATGCACATATCTACAAAATAATCGGCTAGATTACGAGTTGTGCGTTAGACTGAAAAAGCAGTGTTAACAGGTCCTAACGCTGCTTTTTCACTACCGCTGGTATTACGAGTCTTGCAGGTTTAGGGGCACCGCACACTTCTTTGGCCTTACCGCAAAACGACTTACGTAAACTTCGTTTTTTCTATGGGACTTCCAAAGCGCTGGTATTACGAGTCTGTCCTGAGAGGCCAAAAAGTGAGCGGTACACCCTCTACCTCCAAGATCCCTAACGCATTTTAAAGTCAGTAGTTAAGAGTTTTATGGTACAACGCTGTAACATAAAACTCATAACTAAAGTGCTAAAAAGTACACTAACACCCATAAACTACCTATTAACTCCTAAACCGAGGCCCTCCCGCATCGCAAACACTAAAATTAAATTTTTTACACCTAATCTGCCGCTCCGGACATCGCAGCAACTATAATAAACATATTAACCCCTAAACTGCCGCTCCGGACATCGCTGCCACCTACATTATACTTAAAAACCCCTAATCTGCTGCCCCCAACATCGCCGACACCTACATTATTTTTATTAACCCCTAATCTGCCACCCCCAATGTCGCCGCAACCTACCTACACTTATTAACCCCTAATCTGCCGCCCCCAACGTAGCCGCCACTATTCTAAATTTATTAACCCCTAAACTTAAGTCTAACCCTAACCCTAACTAAATATAATTTAAATAAATCTAAATAAAATTACTGTCATTACCTAACTAATTCCTATTTAAAACTAAATACTTACCTGTAAAATAAACCCTAAGCTAGCTACAATATAACTAATAGTTACATTGTAGCTATCTTAGGGTTTATTTTATTTTACAGGCAAGTTTGTATTTATTTTAACTAGGTAGAATAGTTACTAAATAGTTATTAACTATTTAATAACTACCTAGCTAAAATAAATACAAAAGTACCTGTAAAATAAAACCTAACCTAAGTTACAATTACACCTAACACTACACTATAAGTAAATAAATTAACTACATTAAAAACAATTAAATAAATTAAATTAAATTAGCTAAATTACAAAAACAAACAAACACTAAATTACAGAAAATAAAAAACAAATGACAGATCTTTAAACTAATTACACCTAATCTAATAGCCCTAACAAAATAAAAAAAAGCCCCCCCAAATTAAAAAACCCTAGCCTAAACTAAACTATCAATAGCCCTTAAAAGAGCCTTTTATGGGGCATTGCCCAAAGTAATCAGCTCTTTTACCTGTAAAAAAAAATACAAACACCCCCCAACAGTAAAACCCACCACCCACACAACAAACCCCCCAAATAAAAAGCTAACTAAAAAAACCTAAGCTCCCCATTGCCCTGAAAAGAGCATTTGAATGGCCATTGCTCTTAAAATGGCAGTTAGCTCTTTTGCGGCCCAAAACCCTAATCTAAAAATAAAACCCACCCAATACACCCTTAAAAAAACCTAACGCTAACCCCCTGAAGATCGACTTACAGTTTTGAAGACCGGACATCCATCCTCAAGGAAGTGGCAGAAGTCTTCATCCAACCGGGCTGAAGTCCTCAACGAAGCCGGGGGAAGTCTTCATCCAAACTGGGCAAAGTGGTCCTCCAGACAGGCAAGGCAGAAGTCTTCATCCAGATGGCATCTTCTATCTTCATCCATTCGACGCGGAGCGGCTCCATTTTCAAGACATCCAACGCGGAGCATCCTCTTCTTCCGACGAATGAAGGTTCCTTTAAGTGATGTCATCCAAGATGGCATCCCTTAGATTCCGATTGGCTGATAGAATTCTATCAGCAGTCAATCGGAATTAAGGTAGAAAAAATCCTATTGGCTGGTACAATCAGCCAATAGGATTGAGCTTGCATTCTATTGGCTTATTGGAACAGCCAATAGAATGCAAGCTCAATCCTATTAGCTGATTGGATCAGCCAATAGGATTGAACTTCAATCCTATTGGCTGATTGCATCAGCCAATAGGATTTTTTCTACCTTAATTCCGATTGAGTGATAGAATTCTATCAGCCAATCAGAATCTAAGGGACGCCATCTTGGATGTCATCACTTAAACAAGGAACCTTCATTCATCGGGTAGTCGTCGGAAGAAGAGGATGCTCCGAGTCGGATGTCTTGAAGATGGAGCCGCTCTGCGTTGGATGGATGAAGATAGAAGATGCCGTCTGGATGAAGACTTCTGCCCGTCTGGAGGACTACTTCGCCTGGCTTGGATGAAGACTTCTCCCAGCTTCGTTGAGGACTTCGGCCCGGTTGGATGAAGACTTCTGCCGCTTCCTTGAGTATGGATGTCCGGTCTTCAGAACAGTAAGTCGATCTTCAGGGGGTTAGTGTTAGTTTTTTTTAAGGGTGTATTGGGTGGGTTTTATTTTTAGGCTAGGGTTTGGGCCTGCAATACAGAATAACTGCTCTTTTAAGGGCAATGCCCATCCAAATGCCCTTTTCCAGGCAATGGGGAGCTAAGATTTTTTTAGTTAGTATTTCATTTGGGGGGTTGGTTGTGTGGGTGGTGGGTTTTACTGTTGGGGGGGTTGTTTGTATTTTTTTTACAGGTAAAAGAGCTGATTACTTTGGGGCAATGCCCCACAAAAGGCCCTTTTAAGGGCTATTGATAGTTTAGTTTAGGCTAGGGTTTTTTTTATTTTGGGGGGGCTTTTTTTTATTAGATTAGGTGTAATTAGTTTAAATATCTTGTAATTTGTTTTTTATTTTCTGTAATTTAGTGTTTGTTTGTTTTTGTACTTTAGCTAATTTAATTGTATTTATTTAATTGTTTTTAATTTATTAAATTTATTTAATTATAGTGTAGTGTTAGGTGTTATTGTAACTTAGGTTAGGTTTTATTTTACAGGTATTTTTGTATTTATTTTAGCTAGGTAGTAATTAAATAGTTAATAACTATTTAGTAACTATTCTACCTAGTTAAAATAAATACAAACTTGCCTGTAAAATAAAAATAAACCCTAAAATAGCTACAATGTAACTATTAGTTATATTGTAGCTAGCCTAGGGTTTATTTTATAGGTAAGTATTTAGTTTTAAATAGGAATTATATAGGTAATAATATTAATTTTTATTTAGATTTATTGTAATTATATTTAAGTTAGGGGGTGTTAGGGTTAGGTTTAGACTTAGGTTTAGGGATTAATACAATTAGTATAGTGGTGGCGACATTGGGGGTCGCAGATTAGGGGTTAATAAATGTAGGTAGGTGGTGGCGATGTTAGGGACAGCAGATTAGGGGTTAATAATATTTAACTAATGTTTGCGAGACAGAGTGCGGCAGTTTAGGGGATAATATGTTTATTATAGTGGCAGCGACGTTGGGAGCGGAAGCTTAGTGGTTAATAAGTGTAGGTAGGCTGCGGCGACATAGGGGGCGGCAGATTAGGGGTTAATAAATATAATGTAGGTATCGGCGATGTTGGGGGCAGCAGATTAGGGGTTAATACATATAATGTAGGTGGCAGCAGTGTCCGGAGTGGCAGATTAGGGGTTAATAAGTATAATGTAGGTGGCGGTGATGTCGGGGGCGGCAGATTAGGGGTTAATAAGTGTAAGATTAGGGGTGTTTAGACTCAGGGTTCATGTTAGGGTGTTAGGTGTAGACATAAAATGTGTTTCCCCATAGGAATCAATGGGGCTGCGTTACTGAGTTTTACGCTGCTTTTTTGCAGGTGTTAGAATTTTCTCAGCCAGCTCTCCCCGTTGATTTCTATGGGGAAATCGTGCACGAGCATGTATGACCAGCTCACCGCTGACTTAAGCAGCGCTGGTATTGGAGTGCGGTAAGGAGCACAATTTTGCTCAACGCTCACTTATTGCCTTTCAACACCGGGTCTTTTAACTCTGGGTTTGTAAAAACCTGTAATACCAGCGCTGCAGGTAAGTGAGCGGTGAGAGAAAACTGCTCGTTAGCACCGCATAGCCTCTAACACAAAACTTGTAATTTGGCCGATAGTTTGCAAGAGTACGTATAAAGTCACATTAGTGTAGTCCATTCAAAACTCTAATGTGGCCCAAAAGATACAAAATATAAGAGAATTTTTTTTGTGCACAATGTGTATGATTCAACTTTAACCGAGATGCATACAGGTGAATTTCAATGGCTTGTAAAAGGCAGTAGCAAGAATTCATATACCTTCAATATTCCATGTCTTTTTGCAAACTAAATAGGGTCAAATTACGAATGGGGCACTTTCAGTTTTGCGCCGGCAACATTGAGTTTAGCGCGTCTGTTTGCACAAGTTGGAAGTATTACAAGTGGAAAGTATCACTTGAGCGCTATTGAATTTAATGCGAGCTAGGATAGCGCGACCTCAGAGCACTGGTTAACTATTACTTTTTAAAAAAAGTGTTTTAAAACACATCAAAAATACATTTAAAAATACAGTTACGCTGCATAAAAAAGTTGTAAGGGTTCAAAGATATGAGGTCTCAGGTCTACAGAAAAAAATGACTGCAAAGGACTTTACCATAGAGATACTTACACTACATATACATGAAGAACATAGGAATTTGCATGTGCGCTATTCCCAACAGGAGTTGTATTAGGCTGCAATAAGTATTTGTTTTATATAATTATATATTTAAAAATATATATTAATAATATTTCTTACAATTTTATATAAAATAAATACATAATACACCCTAATATAACTACTTCCGGGATAGTGCACATGCAAATACCTATGTTCTTCATGTGCGCTATAGCAGACATGAGTTATATTAAGGTGCGTTAAATATTTATTAGATATCAAATATTATAAAACAATATTAATAATAATAATTAAAACTCTTAATGTCAATGTTGATTATAATGATTTATTATAATTTATAAGAATTTCAACATTAATAATTAGTAATTATTAATATTTTTTAAATAAATTCTTAACGCACCCTAATATAAATCCAGTCAGGATAATGCACATGCAAATTCTTATGTTCATCATGTGCGCTAAGTTGACAGGAGTAAAAGATTTCTTTAAACGCTAAGCCGACAGGAGTAAAAGATTTCTTTATGAGCACTAAGCCGGAAGGAGTTATTGCTGTATTGATACAATGTATAAACATAGGGAAAATGGTGGGAATATGTCAGAAGGAGCATGCTAAAATACTTCCCCCTACAGTACAGGGAGCAATAGTGCAACTTTAGTTGCAAGCGGGGATAATACGGGCGGTCAGGTAGGGTTAGGTGGTGAGGTAGATAGGGGGGATAGGAAGAGGGAGGACTGGGGTGGATTTGTGCTACCTAGTGGGATAGGACCAGAGGAGAGGGAGGAGAGAGTTAGAGCGTCCCACCATAGGACAGGAAAGTCTAGAGTAGGGACAGAGGGAGGGTGGCTTAAGTCTATGTCTGTAGAAGATGGGGGAGGGGGCAGGAGGACTCATGCCTTAGGGACATATTAGGGAGAGAGGGCTGGTCCCTCATCATAGACGGGAGGGCACGCGTCTGCCGGTCAAGCTCAGAAGCCCAGGAAGAGGGAGGAGCAGTACAATGAGGCTGAGAAATTGGCAATGATAAAGACCTATGGGCAGAGAGCACCGCATTTGGAGAGGCGTGATTTGGCCATCAACATACGACATTGGCTATGGGAGCATATTAGGGAGGCTTCCATTGCAGTAATTATTCGGCCACGCACCATGGCCAACATTAAGCATGTGTGATGAGACTGCCGGCGGGTGGTGAGGGAGACGATGAAGAGACAGGAAGAGTGGGTAAGAAGTTAACCTGGAGGCCCATGCATTGTATATAGCATTTGAGAAGAGTTACACTGCAATCCAGAATGGCTGAGGCTGAATAGGCCCAGTGTCCCAGTAGGAGAAGAGATGACTGTGGCATCTTTTGAAGGGCAGTCGCGTAAGTATAAAGTGTCTTTAGTATTTGTAATGTTTTTTTAATTTTAATTTTATAAAAAAAAAAACAAGAAACATGTTTGATGCATTACTGGCACTACATAATCTCAAATACTACAGGTCTCTTGCAGAAAGTGCTGATTATCCAATTAGAAGCGGTATTCATACAATTCAACTGTGTAACTAGTGCTGCTCATTGATTTTGCAGCAGATTTCACTTAGAACTAACTTTTTTATGTGGGTACCAAGGTGTGCTTCTACTATGGGCTTAACCTTGTTGCTTTATTATAGCATAGAAAAGGGAAGCACATTTTTAATTTACATGTTTAATTCTGTTCTCTTTAAATTTCAATGATAAAAAGATGTCAAATCCACAAATCAATTACATATACAAATAGACATTGTGCAGGATCATTTAGATTATTTTTTTAATTGGAAACATGTTTCTGATTTTAATAAGTGCATTTATTACATATTAATTTGCTTAAAAGTAAACTATTATGTATTATCTGAAATAAAATTTAAATTGTATTTCTCTTTTATGCAGCATCGCCAGAGCAGGTTGAAGAGGCCCTTCATGAGGACGGACCTTGAGCAGTAGAGGATTTTCCCACCCATGGAGAGTCCTTCTAATGACTCCTAGAGGAAGATCAGTTTATGGAATGTAAGATCAGCCACCTGTCCCCCAGCTTGTATGCAATGTGTCCCCTTTGACTCCTAGAGAGCACTATGCCCTGCTTATCCTGTGAGAAGTTTGCAAACAGGCCCTTTCCTCTCAGCCCCTGGATCTCTTACAACCCAGTAAGCCTACCCAGCATGTCCCTTCACCTCTACACCCACCCACATCACCAGTGGTGTTTATGGCCCACCTGTGCTCTACCCCACACCACCTTCACAGGATACACCACCACCATAGGCTGCATCACAAAGGGAAGGAGCAGACAGAGAAATGAGGAGGATTTTTATGTCTGCTTTAACATTGTACACCCAAAAAAGTCTTCATGTACAGAGGCAGATGGGAGAGATGCAAGAACTCAGCCAAGAAGTAAGCACACACAACAGCCTATTGGAGCAACTGGTGGTGTGCCTGCAACAAGAGAGGGGCATTAGCCCCACAGAGTACACAGATGGCACCTCCCCTGATGCCTCTCTACTAAGCCGGTTGCTCTTGCCTTGCCCTCTTGTGCCTCCTACCATTTTATTTTGCCTCTAGAGCCAGCCTTAACCTCATCCTTCTCCTAAATTCTGAGTTAAGTGGGGTTTTTTTCTTGGTTTTTTTATTACTTCCCATCACTCATTATATATCTGGATTCATTTTTTAAATCTATGCTAACATATCTTAGATTCACAACTAATATAGACAAACAGCCAAGATTCGTGAGAACTGAGAACTAAGCAAAAGCTAGACTAGCCAACCTCACTAACTGCACTTCTCACAACTTGTGCAGTTAACTGGGACTACAAGAAAAAACAACGAGTGGAGGTGGCGCCTACGGCTGTCTAGCTGTATAATAAAATTGATAAATTACTAAATTTAGTACAAATTGCGTGTATAATTTTTTATAAAAATTGTGTGTATAATTTTTTTATACATATAAAGATAGCGTGTATAATTTTTTATAAAAAAGGCATTTGCAAGATTCTATAATAAAAATGTTTGAAATTTATTAGTAAAAAGATAATCCTTTATAATATACTTAATAAATGATTCTAAAAATCTAACACCGGTGTTATATTTAAAAAGCTTCAAATGCTATTCACTTAAATCAAAAAATACTTCAGATTGTAAACATAATAAAACAGATCTCTGTGGATCACTCTCATAAATATAGATAGAATTGCATACAATTTTACATGAACATATTTGTCAGTGGTAAATTCGTAAATGTATAGATCAATATATGGTGATATAAAAGGTCTAAGTTGGTTTTGGCTAATATTCAAAAAGCCACAGTAGCATTGTCCAATTTTGAATTTCGAGTTTGTAAATTTTCCTCAATGTTAAAAAGGAAGAGGTAATGTGTCAAATAAAGCCTCAAGCGGTGTCTCTCACTAGCCCAATTGTGCAGCTGTGGGGGCGGAGTCTCTATTTCTGCCGCTTGTATTTGAAAGTGATATGAATCCAGTTAGAGAAATTCAATTGTAAACAAAGTCTCTATTCAAGTGTGCACACTTACGATGTTTCCTCAGCTCCTATAATAAGCTCCTACCGTTTACTTGCTTGTACAGAAGATTTAAGTCACAAGTAGTGTAGCGGTTCTGGGAGCTGGAGCAGGACGCAGACGATCAGCTGAATGTCCTCCTTTGTGTCGGGTAACAGGTTTCTACGCGTTTCAGCTCTCCAGGGTATTTTAATAAGGTATTAATAGTATTGTATTTCATATATGCTAGTATGGAAACTTATTTTCTAAATTTTCCAATTTATAACAGATAAGGCCAATATATTGCATCTGTCTCACCATCTGTCTCTGCGCCTGGAGACTTTCTTAGGTGTATGATGTAAAAACATTCATAAAGGCCTTCATCCATTCTCCATCTGCTCTTCCCCTTGTGTTGCAGACATTTATAAATAATCATATCTTTGAAAGTATTAGATATTACATAACTATTCCATCATTTAAATTATATAATGTAGTGTTATTGTACTCTCAGATTATTTAATAAAGTGTAAAACTGTACAATTGTCAGGGTGCCAGGAATCAGACTGAGACGAGAAGTGCAAAAATAATCACACCTTTATTAATAGCAAAAAATAATAAAAAGTCCACAAGTCAAATAACAAGCCAGGAGTCAAAACCAGAGCTGGTAGTCAGACGAGCCGAGTCAGGAGCCAAAGCGAATAGTCAGACGAGCCTGAATCAGGAACAAGGAAAACAGCAGAGTCAGGAACAAGCCAGGGATCAGGAACCAGGAAGGACATCAGGCAGCCAGGTAATACTCAGGAACTCTCACAAACAGGTCTGAGATAACGCAAAGGCAAAGCATACTGAAAAGAGGCCCTTTAAATAATAAGTGATGACATCACAATTTTGAGACTGCATCCTGTCTCACACGGATGATGCACCCCAGTCTGGCCATAAAAGGAAGTGCAGGAAATGAGCAGCATCCCCCACAATGCACCATAGTCAGGAAGAGAGGTGAGTAAAATGGCTGCCAGCAGCACATGACAAACAAAACAGGGAGAAAACCCTGACAGTACCCTCCCCTCAATGACCTCTCCCCCACGGGAGGACAAAAGGCTTATTGGGGAAACGGGAATGGAAGGCACGGAGGAGGGCGGGAGCATGAACATCAGAGGAGGGAACCCAAGAACTCTAGCCTCTCCAGTGAACCAAATACTGTACACGGCCCCTGGACATACAAAGTCAATAATGCTGCTGACCTCATACTCCTCATGGTTGTCAACAAAGATAGGACGGGGACAAGGCAACACAGTGGTAAACCGATTACAAACCAATGATTTCAAGAGGTAGACATGAAAAACATTGGAGCTGCGCATAGCAGGAGGAAGGTCAAGAGCGTAGGCCACAGGATTAACCTGTCGGAGTATTCAAAAGGACCAACATAACGGGGAGCCAATTTATTGGAAGGCACATGAAGGTTTAAGTTGCGGGAGGACAGCCAAACTCTCTCACCAACCTGGTAGGAAGGTGCAGGCAGACGCCTACGATCAGCCTGGAACTTTTGGCGCTGCATAGAACGATGAAGGCAATCCTGGATCTGCACCCACGTGGAACGGAGTTGCCAGAGATGCTCCTCCAAAGCCAGAATACCCTGAGACTTGAAGGAATCGGGCAACAAGGATGGTTGAAACCCATATTTCGCCATGAACGGGGATAACTTGGAGGAAGCATTAATAGCAATATTATGAGCAAACTCTGCCCACGGTAACAGTTCAGACCAATTATTGTGGTGATCTGAGACATAGCAATGGAGGAACTGTTCCAGAGCTTGATTAGACCGTTCCGCAGCCCCATTGGTTTGAGGGTGATATGCAGAGGAGAAGGAAAGCTGGATCCCCATTTGAGCACAAAAGGAACGCTACAATCTGGAGACAAACTGGCTACCCCGGTCCGACACTATCTCCTTGGGTAACCCATGTAAACTGAAGACATCCCGTGCAAAAATTGAAGCAAGCTCCTGAGCGGTAGGTAGCTTCATCAAGGGAATGCAATGTGACATTTTAGAAAAACGGTCAACCACCATAAGCATAACAGTATTGCCATTGGAAACAGGGAGCTCGACGATGAAGTCCATGGAAAGATGTGTCCAAGGACGCTCACCATTAGCAATAGGTTGAAGAAGACCCACAGGAAGACATTGAGGAGTCTTATTCTGTGCACAAACTGAGCAGGAGGCAACATATGCAGCAACATCAGAACGAAGACCTGGCCACCAGAATTGTCGATTGTTTGCGATGCGGGAGTACTGCGGTTTAGGCGTTAATATGTTTATTATAGTGGCGGTGATGTCCGGAGCGGCAGATTAGGGGTTAATAATTTTATTTTAATATTTGCGATGCGGGAGGGCCTCGGTTTAGCGGTTAATAGGTAGTTTATGGGTGTTAGTGTACTTTTTAGCACTTTAGTTATGACTTTTATGTTACAGCTTTGTAGCATAAAACCCATAACTACTGACTTTCAGTTTACGGTATGGATCTTGAAGTTTTAGGCTGTACAGCTCACTTTTTGGCCTCCCAGGCAGACTCGTAATACCGGTGCAAAGGAAGTCCTATTGAAAAGGGACTTTTTGAAAGCTGCGGTAGTTACGTTGCGTTACGGCCAAAAAGTGTGCGGTGCAGCTAAACCTGCAAGACTCGTAATACTAGCGGTAGTGAAAAAGAGCCTAAACGCTGCTTTTTCACTCATACCGCAAAACTCGTAATCTAGCCATATGGTTGTAAATAAAGGTTGTAATTCTAATTGAATCATTACATCTTAACAGTTATTTAATAAGATATTTATTTATTGAAGAATGTGTTGATTACCACATATTGTTTTAATCAATGGTTAATAGAATAATTGAATAATTAACTCCTAACAATTATCTAATACTATATATGGTTAGAAACTTAATATCCACCATATATGACTGTGAACAATTGTTGAGATATAATGATTCATTCATTGAATTCCCCATTATGTATCACTATATATGGTTTAAAAACTATTGCTTGCAAATAAAGTGTATTTAAACACTCATTAAGAGCATAAAAAGCTTATTACTTGCATGCAAGCCTTATTTTAAAGTGATACGTCACTAAACATTCATAAGAACATATGTTAAACATATATTAATGAAAGAAAACATTTTTTCACACTCATGAGTGTTGCATTTTTTTTATATTATTAACTATACTGTTTTTTTATATCATACACGTTTACACAGAAGTATATTTTAAAGAATTCATTAAATACAGATGATTTAGTAAATTTTTTATTATTATTTAGGAACATAATAGTTAATATGTGCACATCTGCTTTTCACATTTTAATAATTTTTTTTCGTAATATCCTTTCAGTATCCAAATATGGCCTATTCTCCATTGAGATAGTAACGTTTAGAAACTCCCAATAGACTTTAGAGGAGATAAATGTTTTTATCACCAGTTTCCACATTTTACAACATCAATGGAAATTAGGCCTATGTTTGCCGGAAAATGTATTACTTTTTAGCAACATACACAGATATGCTGTGGATGGTGTGCGCAACTGTAACCAAACACCACACATTTCTAGAGAGCTACTAGAGACTTCAGTAAGGAAATATAAATCCTCATTAACTAATAACTCTATTAAATCCCTAAGTAGTTGTGTTTGAAATCTATAACAGAGGGTATGCACAGAATACATAGTAACATAGTAACATAGTAGATAAGGTTGAAAAAAAGACTGAAGTCCATCGAGTTCAACCTATACAAATCTAAAATACTTACAAAAAGCTCCAGTTAAGCTTAAATAACCCCATTGAAATGTGACCCATTTAATACTAGCAATCATATCCATGAATTTTGTTTATATACAGAAATGTATCCAGACTATTTTTAAATGTATCAATGGTATTGGCATTCACTACCTCCTTTGGTAATGAGTTCCACAATTTTATTGCTCTTACAGTGAAAAATCTCCTTTCCTCCAACCTTAAATTATGACCTCTTGTCAGAAACAATTTTTCTTGGAATAAACAGAGCTTCTGCCATCTCTGTATATGGGCCTTGAATATATTTATATAAAGTAATCATGTCACCTCTCAAGCACCTTTTTTCTAAAGAGAACAGACCCAGTTTGGCTATTCTCTCCTCATAGGTTAATTTCTCCAATCCCCTTATTAGCTTTGTGGCCCTTCTCTGAACTTTTTTTAGTTCTGCAATATCTTTTTTAGCAATCGGTCCCCAGAACTGCACTTCAAACTTAAGGTGAGGTCTTACCAGGGCTTTATATAATGACAGAATTATGCTTTCCTCCCTTGAATCAATGCCTCTTTTAATACATGCTAGTGTATGACACTGATATAGATTTTATTATAGCAATTTTTAACAATACAAACTTTTCTTTGCAAATAAAAAGACACGCACAAATTTAATATTTTGAAACATGTTTAATTTTATTGATGTTTCAAAGACAAAAAAGTAAAGTCCAAATATCAAACAAATATCTAAATTTTGCCAACATTGAGAGTAAACAAAAATATACCTTAGGATAAACAGATGAAACAAAGGAAAAAAGACTTTATATACATGAGTATGTTAATCCTTCTTTAGCACTTATGAGGTCTATGAACCTCTCCATATATAAATTATAACTCAGATATCTCATAAGGCTTCTACTGGTAAACCAGGCCATTTTTGTTACATGAAAGGTATTTAATGCCCCTAACACCCCAGTCCAAACTATAGCATGGGCATATATATATATATATATATATATATATACAGGTATATATATATACTGTATATATATATATATATATATATATATATATATATATATATATATATATATATATATATATATATATAGCAAGCACCTTGACATAGGGGCAGGAGCCCTGGAAAGTTGCTCTTCAATAAAGGTTTGCTTTTAACCTGAGTGCCACCTACTCTTCTTTTTCTGGACTTTACTATTTGGCTTCATAAGGGGAGCCTGCTAGGTGATGCACCTTTAACTATACATTTGTTGTGAACAGGTGATGTGCTTAGCCTATGTACTTTCTGAAGCACCTTGGCATATAAAATATCCAGTAGAAATGAAGTGTGATTTTTTTTATTAGAAATAATTTATACACCTTTTGTTTTTTATTTACTTGAAATTTTAAATATATATATATATTGTCTAATAGCCGGTGGCCCAGCACTCCGACCTCTGTGCACAAGTGACCTGGGTGCAGTCCTCAATGAACAAACATGCAACTTCGTAGTAAAGGAGGGCACTCAGGATTTGAGTAACTAGTCCAAAGGGAAATACTCTAGTTCACTGACGCCTCTCATAAGCTACATAGCCTATACCTATATCACGTATCAGGGTAGATAAATAACATTCTTAGATCCATGTAAAACAACAACAAGGGCCCTGGACCAAGAGCAGCCGATGTACAAAACCCCCACTGCATCTGAGCGGTAAGTGTGCAATCATGGCAAATGGCATGGAGCTGCATATGATCTCTATAAGGACCTCCGGTGTAAATGTGAGTATAATGTGTTAATCAAAAAACTATACCAGGATAATCAAACCACTCAGTGTTTACTACAACAGACATAATATACTAATAAAACCCATCACAGCCCGAAGCTTGGCTGGCCAGCATAAAGTGTATGCAAATACATAAAGCAGAAACATAGTTAGTCAGTTTGGAACCATCAAAGTTGCAACAGTCAAAAATCACATATACTGTATGTCTAACTATATCAGCCCCATGGGAGTCAATAAGCAAGCCGAGTAATCTAATTCTGAATAGCATCATACAACAACATCTCAGGAACCGAATAAGGACAACTCAAGAAACAATTATATACAAGTATACGGGCCGGCAGTGCAAACCAGTCAAACAGAGTGACATATGAACACACAAGCGGTATTCGCACTTCCTGTAAAAAATAATAAGACAACACTACCAAATATATCAAAGAATCCGGGACTGGAAACAATAATCCTGGCTCGCAGGAGCAACCCACTCTACCAAACACATAAATAGCTAATCAGGAGAAGCCACGGCTTACCTATACCCATACAAAGACTACAGTGTGACATAATCTAACATAGCGTAATGGGCTAACCAGCCGAATGAATCATACCTTAGTATGGCTAACCAGCCGTGTTCCCAGCAGAGAGAAAAGCAGATACCTGAGGCATCTCAACCCCGCCCTTAAATATCGTGTGTGACTGGGTAATCAGGAAATACAGCTGTTTACGCGTGTGGCGTGAAACGTTGATGCAGTCAGCTGTTTAGAAATGGAGAGTAACTACGTAATATAGCGATCAGACAACAACGAGTTAAAAATGGTCGAAACAGCGCAGAAGCAGAAGATATACATTTTACCAGCTCCAAAGCCCCACTAATCATTGAAAGGAACCACTAAATACATATTCCGATGTACATACATATTATAACACATAGATGTGACTGTCATTCAAAGCTGCAAATAGAGGCCACACCATGCCTGGAATTGCCATAGGCAGAGCGTAACAAAATCACACCCATAAAAACCACACATCAGCAAAACCTACCATGCCACTGCCAGAGTAGTGAGCATAATATCAAAAGGTATATCACATAGTTAGACAAAACTGCCGAAATAGTGTAGGAAAAAATCCCACTCAAACTGGTATCACAGTCGCCCCCAGTTGCAGGGTCATAGATACTAAAAAACTTAGTGGCGCTCATGGACATATCAGAACCAAAGCTAACACACATGAAAAGGGACAACCCAACCTTCATAATGGGCATCAGACAGAGGTGGACAAGTCTAGATATACGATAACCTATATGGGGAACCCACAGTCAAAAGAAAGGCACTACTCACACGGGCAAACCATAAGAGGACCAACCTCAGCTGTGTAAAAATAGGAACCACCGTTAGTAGCTTTGAGGGACCTTGAAAACCAACATTGGAGAGTGGACAACTAACTTCAGCTGCTCACCAAAATATAATACCCAAACCGCAACTAATCATGGGTACCCCTATCACTTACAAACCATAGCTCCCAGCCCAGGGCCGGGTCGCATCTAATCTGGGTCAGAGAGGGAGACACAGGAATCAAATATACACACCACAGGCTGACATGAGTGACATTCAGAAAAACAGAGAATAATCAATATGCACATTAAGGCCATTGGGTGACAAAGTGTTGAGCCAGTGAATCCACCTAGTCTCACATCGTAATAGTTCCATGTCCCTGTCACCACCTCTTTTGAGGGGGCAATCCTGTCAATTAGCATGGCTCTGAGGTCAGAAATGGGAGGATTAAGTTCCAAAAAATGGCGGGCCACAGGTTGATCAGTGTGGCAATCTTTTAGTGCTGCTCTTATAGCACTTTTATAATTTGTCAGTCTTTCATGGAATGATATAGTGGTCTTACCCACATAGTAGCGCCCACATGGACAGGAGAGGAAATACACCACGTACTGTGAAGTACATGTCAGTCTGTGTCTAATAGTGTATACTTTATTGGAACTTGGATGGTGGAACTTGGGACCAGATAATAGAGAGCTGCACGTGACACACCATGTTTTACCTTGTTGCCATGGATCTGTTTTCATGAGTAAAGACTTTAGACTGTGCCCACTTATATGTACCACTCTAGGTGGTGGTGTCTGTGTAAATGGAAGTGCGTGATCATCTCTGATTAAGTGCCAATTTCTCTGGAAGATATTTCCAACTTTTTTCGTGAGCGGGGTGTATTCAGTCATGACTGATATAACCATGTCCTTAGACCCATTATTCTCCAGCATTTTTCCTCTGTATCAGGGATGTTTGATCAAAGTGACTAACTTCATCTAGGATCTCATCGATCATTGCAGGGTCGTACCCTTTTTCCATGAACTTGTGTCTCATTTCAATAATTTCTGAGTGCGGAATCAGAATTGTTTTGGATTACCCTGAGTAACTAAGATTTTATAATGCCCTTCTTCAACTGCTGTACTGTAACAGTGTGTTGCAGTCAGTGGGTTTGGAGAAGAGAGTGGTTTTGAGAGAACATACATCATCGGTGGCACTTTTGAAGATACATAAATCTAAGAAGTGAATACTCTGTTTATTCGATTCACTTTTCAAAGTGATTGACTCCTCTGAGTTGTTCAGGTATTGGATCCATTCATGGAGTTCTTGTTGTGTTCCTCCCCAAATGACAAACAGATCATCTATGTACCATCTGTATAGTAGCACATGGTAGTTTCTGGATGCAAAGGTGTACTTTCCCTTGTACCATGCCATGAAAAGATTGGCATATGAAGGAGCAAGACTTGAGCCAATGGCCGTGCCTATGAGCTGAAGATAATACTTTTCCCCGAACCTGAAATAATTGTGTGTCAGGCAGAGGTACAGCCATTCAAGTAACATCTCTATAGGGGGACCACCATATGTTGTACTCGAGAGAAGAGCTTATCTGACACCTCCACACCCAAATCATGTGGTATGATGGTGTAGAGGCTGTTGACATCCATGGTGACCAGAATACAATTGGAAGGGAACACTTTATCGTGTAAGAGTTTGATCAATTCTATGGCGTCCAAGAGGAATGCTTCTGTAGCTCTAACCAGGTCCTGGAGATGGTAATCTATATACTTGGCCAGGTTCTGGAATAGTGACCCATCAGCCAACACTTTGGGGCGACCTGGGGGGTTTGATTGGTCCTTGTGAATCTTCGGGATAATATAAATAACAGGGTACACTGGATAGATGGTGTGTAGAAAGTCAAATAACTGTTGGTCAATGTGTCTGCTATTTAGGGCAAAGTTCAAACTCATATCAAGCTTCTTTTTAAATTGTTATGTTGGGTTGTGGTCGAGTCTCCTGTATGTGTTCACATCCTCGAGTTGTGTAAGAAATTCAGTGCGGTAATAAGAGTAGTCCAACGAGACAATGGCTCCCCCCTTGTCCGCAGGGCGGATAATTATGGAGCCATCTTCCTTAAGTCTCTGTAGTGCTTTCCACTCCAATTTTGAGAGGTTGGTCCTAGGGGCCGAGTGTGAACTGTATTCCCCCTCAATCTCCCTGGAACAAACGGTGGTGAAAGTTTTGATGGAGGGATGTGTAACTTTAGGTTCAAACTTAGACTTTCTGTATAGTCCAGTGTGGGACATTGTAGGGTGGAGGTTTTAAAGAAATCTTTTACTTTTAATATTTGTTGTAATCTGTGTAGGTCAACCAGGCTGTCGAAGACATCAATTTTAGGAGTAGGTACGAAGTTCAAACCTCTGCTGAGAACATTAGTTTCGTCCTGATCAAGGATCCTATTGCTTAAATTGATGACTACATTAGCCCCTGATGTTAACTTTTTGCCGGTTTTCTTCCACCAACCACCTCTTCTAATGACTTCCCTGTGTCTTTTTTTGGGGGGTTGTCATTTTTTGAAGTCATGGGCGGCTTTCTCTGTGACCTCGCTAGAACTTTATCCTGCTGCTGTAGTCTGTTGGATCCACTCACCGGGTCATCAGATGCGCTGGAGTCTCCACCGCTAGAGTCAACTGTGTTGGCAAAAGGGGTCATTCTCGTGTCCACCCTTCTCCGTCTGAATGTGGTGCTTCTCCCTGTAAGCCACTGATATATGTTTCTTTCTCTGTAATCTATTTCTACAGCATTGACCTTCTTGTTTTTGAAATTTATAAGGTCCTTTTTATATTTAATTTGTTGAGCCAATCCTCACTGCTGTCGCTCCTCAGCACATGTATTTTTTCTTTCTCCACATTCACCAACTCTTCCACTACTTGTTTCTTTAGTCTGGTTACCTCCTCAATGACATGACCAGCAGAATCCAGTTCAGGGAGCATTTATTTGCTATGTAGCACCATTTGCGGCAAAATTTGTTGTTGTTCCAATTGTGGGTGAGTTCCGCACCCTGAAGCCCCGTGGGATCAACCTCTTTTTAAAGTAGTCAGTCAAATAATTTGCGTGGAGTTTATAGTCCACCTCTTTCCTCCTTAAATTGAGGAGTTTATAATATACATTAACCGGGACTTCCTCAACAGTCTTAGACTCACATTGTTTGAGAATCCTGATTGCATCCTCATCTGTGAATGCAAACTTGACATCATCTATGGGGATATCTGTTGTTGAGCCAGATCCCAGTACAAAATCATCCATATCAAATAAGCTCAGGCCAAATTCCTCAGTATGCTGAGAGCATGGGTCAAATGGCCAGTTTATTGTGAACACCTTAGTGCAGTGATTAAAAGCAATCTCTGTGGAAGATGGTTGCTACTCACGAACAGTCCATGGTTGCTGGCATCGAATTCAGGCAGTGTTTGGGAATATAGTATATATAATGACTAATAGCCGGTGGCCCAGCACTCCGACCTCTGTGCACATATAGTGACCTGGGTACAGTCCTCAATGAACAAACATGCAACTCATTATATACTGTACAATTATGTTCTTTTTCTGTCTTTTAGATTTAAAATCAGTCTTGAAGAAGGCTCAATGATAAAGCTGAAACGTTGACTTTGACTTTTTTTTTTATTTTTTTTTATTAAATACAAATATCAAAATATACAGATACATTGAATAATCATAAATACAAATGAAAATCCAACAACCTGACACATTTTCAAGAATTGCATGCAATAATCTCTTGTATCTTAAAGGACACCAAATTTTACACACTTCTAAACCATAATTAAGTGGAAGCCAGTTAATTTTCTAGTTCACTTCAGAATTAAGTAATATAAATACACAAAATTGATCCACAATATAGTATCATTATAGAACATAGATTAAACATCTATTAATGTAGTTTAAAGTTATCTAAAACTTAAAAGTACTTTCTATCTCTTACTATATGTGTCAAAACATCATGTAAATTTCTCTTCCAGAACCTAATTCAAACAAATATAGCCCTAGAACAGAGGAAAGGAGAAAGACCTCTTAAACCCAACTAAACAAATTAATTTTAAGCTTTATTTAGTTATATTTACTTAATGTTCTACACTCATATAGCTTACCCAGAGGTTTAAAGTAAATTACATTCTGAATGGGGCCACAATTCTATTTGTTACCTTGGGTTCTAAAATATTAATAAAGTCTCCCCCTTTTTTATTAAAACCCATTATTCTTACATCCTTATCATACAGGACATCAAATATTTCTACATTCAGTTGGTCTAACATAACCGTATAAAATTCCTTCATATTAGGACCTCTTTTTAATAACCATCTTTTCATTATACATTTTCTTCCAATCAAAATTATCATAGTCATCAGTTTAATATTTTCCTGTTTAATTTGTTTGTTAAATACAAGTAATATATTAAAAAACTCAAATTAATCTTTCAATTTAAAGTCTAGAGGCCCAAAAACTAACTTTTGCCCCAAATTGTCCAATTTTCGGGCATTCCCAAAGGAGGTGTTTCAAGTTCGGCTCAAAGAGATTACATTTTACACAACTCCTTTTACAATTAATCCACCTTGATGCAATTTTAGGTGTTATATAAAACCTATGTAATATTTTAATTTGAGACTCCCTAAGATATGAATCATATGTAGTAGTCATAATAGTTTTCAAACTTTTTCCACCTCTGTCACTTCCAAAAGTATAGAGGCTTCTTTTTGCCAACCTTCAATAATCTTCTCCCTTATTCCAATTATATTTGATTCTAATAACGCCTTATATAATCTTGAATAGGAGCATATTCTTTTTCTAAAATCATTTATCATATCCTGTAAGGGGTTTGAGTCCCAAATAGAATGAGTAAATTTACTTATAATTTTTTTTATATAATGTACTATTTGAATATATGCATAGTAATGTGAATCAGATAAGCTGAATCTATACTGAAGTTCTTTAAATGTAAGTATTGATTTATTCAAAGGGTCTAATAAATCTCCTATCATATATAACCCATTTTCTCCCATTCCTTAAATATAGTCCATACCCGGTATAAAATTTGGATTTCCTTTTATAGGTAAAAATATTGAACTCTTAATTGGAAAATGAAGGATCTTACTACTATTATGCCAAACTTTCAAAATATCTTTATACATAATATTATTTTTAATTGCGGGGTCAATATCTTTCAGCTCTAAATGGAGTACATAAGCTTTATTAATTCCCCTTGGTGCTATCTTTTCTAAAGAATTTTCATGAAAATATTCTGTTCCAATCATCCAGTCAATAGCTATTCTTGTCAATGATGAAATATTATATAAATGAACATCTGAAAACACCCATACCTCCTTGCATCATTGGTTGTTTTAATTTATCAAGACTAATTCGTGTTTTTTCCCCTTCCAGATGAACCTATTAAAGATCTTATTCAATCTTTCAATATCTTTCCTAGGGATTAAAATTGGTAACATATTCAAAACATATAACAATCTGGGTAAGATCATCATTTTGATTATATGTACTTTCCCCATCAGTGAAATGGGCAGGGTGTTCCATCTTTTAAGGGATTGTTTTATAGATACAAACATTTTTTCAAAATTTAAGTTATACCATTTTTCCGGGTTAAGGGATATATTGATCCCTAGATAAGTTATATAATTTGGTGCCTCTATAAATGAGTATTCACTTATGTCACACTCTTCTCCCCTGTTCAACCATAATACTTCTGATTTTGTAGCATTAATCTCAAATCCTGAAAATTGGCCAAATTCAGAAATAACAGCAAATATCTTTTTTAAATATTTTTCTGTTTTTTGAATAAATAATAACATATTCTCTGCATATAATGAAAGATGATACCTTTTATCATCTATTTCTATGCCTGTATATATATTTCTTAGTTTAATTGCCAACAGTTCCAGTACCAAATTAAACAAAAGGGGAGAGAAAGGACACCCTTGCCAGGTTCCACTACCTAAATTAAATCTTGAAGATAGCTTACTATTAGCAATTACAGATGCATTTGTTTTAGAATAAACATTTTTAATAAAATTACAAAATAAACCTTTTATATTATATTTAGCTAAACATGTTGTTAAATATGTGCATTCAACTCTATCAAAAGCCTTTTCAGCATCTAAGGCTAACAATAGAGTATTTGGAATCAATTCACTATTTTTTTGCTTTTTCAGGAGCCAAAAATGGTTTACTATATGCAGAACCTTGCATATATTTTTACTAGAGGATCTGGCCTGTATGAACCCTGATTGATCCTGGTGTATTAACTCAGTGAGTAAAATTTCAGTCTATTAGAGAGAACTTTAGCTAATATCTTATAATCCTGATTGAGCAAAGATATCGGACGATATGAGGTGACACATTGAGGGTCTTTCCCACTCTTGGGAATAAATATAATATTAGCTGCAGAAAAAGCTGACGAGGGCTTAATTTTATCACTGAGATAATCATTAAATAAGTTTGTCATTATGGTTTCTAACGGTTCTTTCATACTTTTATACCATTCTGCCGGTAGACCGTCTGGTCCTGGGGCGTTACCCAGTGATAAATTTGATATTACTTTATTGACTTCTATCGTAATAGTGGAATTTAAAGATTCTTGCTGTTTTTGTGAGATCTTTGGTATACTAATATCATCTAAGAAAAGTTCACTATTTGCTTCTTTTTTACTGTCGGATGTATATAGCTTATTAAAATATTTCCTAAATTCCTCTACTATCTCTAAGTTATTAGAGATTAATTTTCCTTTAGATTTTAAAGACATAATTTGTTTTGCTGAATTTTGCACATTAACTAACGAGGCCAATAATTTATCCGATCTATTACCAAATCTATATAGCTTCCCTTTTTCTTTCCTGATATCTCTTATGGCCTGCTGATTTAAGTGTACTTCCAATTCTTTTTTATCTTCCATATATTTTCTCTTCCAAAAATAAGATCTAAATTCTATATATTGGCTATATGAATATGATGTTCTTTCACTTAGTTCTTTATATTGTCTGTTAATCTCTTTGTTATGTTTTATAACATAAGAAGTTATCTCTCCCCTAATTACGGCCTTTCCTGCTTCCCATATAGTTTGATTATTTTGACAGCTCTTTATATTATGATGAATTCTCTAAAATGGTCTGATCCAAACAAGAACTTTGGAAATCTAAAGCTTAAAATACCGGATTGTTTCCTTCCTAGAATCAGCCTTAAATCGACCGCTGTGTGGCCAGATATAATAATTTCATTAATCTTGACTTCCTCTATATAAGATATTAAAGATTTTGACACCAAAAAAAAAATCAATTCTAGAAAATGAAGCTTGAGCCTTTGAGTGGTAAGAATACTCTCTTTGAGTTGGATTTTTAAACCTCCAAGATTCCATCAATCCAAGTGTCTCTGATATAAGATTCACCATTTTTTTCTCATACTTCCCTCTTTTAACTAACCCTTTATTTTGACCTCCTAGAATATTCTTACTCCTATCTAAGAGGAAGTTTGGAGAGAGATTAAAGTCTCCACCTACTATTAATTTGGTACATTTGGTTTTTTTTTAGCACACCTTACAAAAAGTTTATATACACATCTTTGGGAGTGCTGCCAATATGACCCAGTAATTACACAAACAAAAAGGTATCAGCGCACCTCCATTTTCAAAAGCACAATATATTTTTTTAACTGCTGCAAAAAATTGCCTGCAAACAACATCAAGAGACAACTATTAAATAAAATTGGGATCTTAGTCACCCAATATGGCCATATTTTGCTTAGCCAGTCACCACTTACAAGGTGTCCCAATATAGACTGGTCCTAACACTACAGTCCTTTTGCCACAGAGGGCTGAATCATTCCTGCTTTTACTCTTCATAATAGAATGAGACTCCCTAGCTTAATATTCACAACTCCATTACACTGTCATGAGTACAACTGAGCTTGGGTGGGGTGCTTAAACCAATGGGATCTGGTTAGTCTCCCTGATTATTTTTAAATACAGATACAAAATTTGTTTTTTTTAGCACACCTTACAAAAAGTTTATATACACATCTTTGGGAGTGCTGCCAATATGACCCAATAATTACACAAACAAAAAGGTATCAGCGCACATCCATTTTCAAAAGCACAACATATTTTTTGAACTGCTGCAAAAAAATGCCTGCAAATAACATCAAGAGACAACTATTCTTTTTAAATAAAATTGGGATCTTAGTCACACAATATGGCCATATTTTGCTTAGCCAGTCACCACTTACAAGGTGCCCCAATATAATATAAAAAGAATAGTTGTACCTTTTTGTATAAATATATATATATATATATATACATATATATATGTATATATATATATATATATATATATATATATATATATATATATATATATATATATATATATATATACAGTATCTCACAAAAGTGAATATACCCCTCACATTTTTGTAAATATTTTACTATATATTTTCATGTGACAACACTGAAGAAATTACACTTTGCTACAATGTAACATAGTAAGTGTACAGCTTGTATAACAGTGTAAATTTGCTGTCCCCTCAAAATAACTAAACACACAGCCATTAATGTCTAAACCGTTGGCAACAAAAGTGAGTACACCCCTAAGTGGAAATGTTAAAATTGGGCCCAAAGTGTCAATATTTTGTGTGCCCATCATTATTTTTTCAGCACTGCCTTAACCCTCTTGGGCATGGAGTTCTTCAGAGCATCACAGGTTGCCACTGGAGTCCTCTTCCACTCTTTCTCAATGACAACATCACAGAGCTGGTGGATGTTTGAGACCTTGCGCTCCCACACCTTCCATTTGAGGTACCCACAGATGCTCAATAGGGTTTAGGTCTGGAGACATGATTGGCCAGTCCATCACCTTTACCCTCAGCTTCTTTAGCAAGGCAGTGGTCTTCTTGGAGGTGTGTTTGGGGTCGTTATGTTGAAATACTGCCCTGTGGCCAGTCTCCGAAGGGAGGGGATCATGCTCTGCTTCAGTACACGTTGGCATTCATGGTTCTTTTAATGAACTGTAGCTCCCCAGTGCCAGCAGCACTCATGCAGGCCCAGACCATGACACTTCCACCGCCATGCTTGACTGTAGGCAAGACACAATTGTCTTTGTACTCATTACCTGGTTGCCGCCACACACGCTTTACACCATCTGAACCAAATAAGTTTATCTTGGTCTTAACGGACCACAGAACATGGTTCCAGTAATCCATGTATTTAGTCTGCTTGTCTTCAGTAAACTGCTTGCAGGCTTTCTTGTGCATCATCTTTAGAAGAAGCTTACTTCTGGGGCGTCAGTCATGCAGACCAATCTGATGCAGTGTGCGGTGTATGGTCTGAGCACTGACAGGCTAACCCCCCCACCCCTTCAACCTCTGCAACAATGCTGGCAGCACTCATACGTCTATTTCCCAAAGACAACCTCTGGATATGACGCTGAGCACGTGTACTCAACTTCTTTGGTCGACCATGGTGAGGCCTGTTCTGAGTGGAACCTGTCCTGTGAAACCGCTGTGTGGTCTTGCCCACTGTGCTGCAGCTCAGTTTCATGGTCTTGGCAATCTTTCTATAGCCTATGCCATCTTTATGTAGAGCAACAATTCTTTTTTTTCAGATCCTCATAGAGTTCTTTGCCATGAGGTGCCATATTGAACTTCCTGTGACCAGTATGAGAGAGTGTGAGAGTGATAACACCAAATTTAACACACCTTCTCCCCATTCGCACCTGAGACCTTGTAACACTAACGAGTCACATGACACAGGGGAGGGAAAATGGCTAACTGGGCGCAATTTGGACATTTCCACTTAGGGGTGTACTCACTTTTGTTGCCAATGGTTTAGACATTAATGGCTGTGTGTTGAGTTATTTTGAGGGGACAGCAAATGTACACTGTTATACAGGCTGTACACTCACTACTTTACATTGTAGCAAAGTGTAATTTCTTCAGTGTTGTCACATGAAAATATATAGTAAAATATTTACAAAAATGTAAGGGGTGTACTCACTTTTGTGAGATACTATATATATATATATATATATATATATATATATATATATATATATATATATATATACACATATATATATATATATATATATATATATATATATATATATATATATATATATATATATATATATATATATATATATATATAATAAATACAGGGGTGGAAAAATATCACAACGGTTTACTAGTCAGAGGTTAAAAGATACTAGCCTAGAGGGAAAAAATTGTCTGGGACCACTGGAGATTTTAAGCCCAGTATCTAAATTATATATACATATACCTATATATATTTAAAGTTTTGTTTTGTGTTTTGAATGTAAATACTTCAAAAGTTCAAATTGCAATGTATGTACATATGTATTTGTGTATTGGTATGTATATATTATTTACAGACATATATACACATATAAACACATAAATACATATGTATACATATATAGAAATATATATAAGTGAATTGGAGCCCTTTGCAGTCAAGTAGCTGAAAACATGAAAAATCATATTTATGCAATATTCATTTTTAATAGTGTTTAACTCTGTGTTTACTGTAAATATTTCACATTCCAATATTCTTCACATAAGGGAATATGTTCTAAGCATTTATACATTATATACAATCATATATACCGGTATATATATATATATATATATATATATATATATATTTTTTTTACCCCCAAAAAATTACATATATATATATATATATATATATATATATATATATATATATATATATATATATATATATATATATATATGAATAAATATAAAATTCTTCTATGTGAAGAACATTAGAATGTGAAATATTAATATTTCATGTTGGTTTAGCACACTTGAGAAAACGTGATTGGGTTTTCATGAATTGCTGTGTTTTTTCTACTCCATTAAAGTCTATGGGGGAGTACGTTAATGCAGTCACAATATTCTAAGTTTTACTTTTTTGTGCGCGTCGGGTTAGCGTGCGAGCAAACAAGCAAATACATTTTACTTTCAACTTGTGATATGTGCGCTATCCCTTTAAATAAAAACAAATTGTTGAAAATTCTATAATTCAATTATAACAAAATAATTCTGCAAACATATTTTTTTGAAAAATTAAAAATCATAAAGAAATTACACATGTTAAAAAACATGTTTCTGGCACACAGTAGAAATCATAATAAAACTACATTGACCATGCAAAAACCACTGTGAAATTTGTATTTATAATACAAACTGCAAAGTGTTTTATTTTCCTTATTGTAAAAAGAGTTTCCCTGCTTCTGGAAGTGGGCTGAACAGGGGCATTCTATGGGATTAGCTGAAAGTCCTCTGTGAGGTCTGGGTATTCTTTAAACATTTTCTCCCAGCAGAACTTGATGTTTTTTTCTTGCAATCTGAAAGGTGACGAGATTGTGTCAAAAAATCCTAAAAAACTTGCTACACTTATAGATAATCACAGATATACGAAAATAGAGGCAATTGTTAGTACTATTTGCTGAAAGCAGAGTAATGTGATTTGTATTGACTGAAGTATATACATTTTAAAGTGTGCTCCCTGCTTAAATCGTTCTCCCTAACATAGGACCAGATTCGGGTTTGTGATAACCAATATCACACCTGCGCAAACTTGCAAGTTAAAAGTAAACACGTTTACTTGAGTGCAAACTAAGGCCCAGATTACGAGTTTTGTGTTAGAGGCTATGCGGTGCAAACGAGCAGTTTTGTCTCACTGCTCACTTACCTACAGTGCAGGTATTTCGAGTTTTCAGAAACCCGTCATTAAAAGACTAGAAGTGAGCGTTGAGCAACATTTTGCTCATTACCGCACTCCAATACCAGCGCTGCTTAAATCAGCGGTGAGCTGGTCGTAAGTGCTCGTGCACGATTTCCCCATAGGAATCAACGGGGAGAGCTGGCTGAAAAAAAGTCTAACACCTCCAAAAAACAGCGTAAAACTCCTTAACGCAGCCCCATTGATTACTATGGGGAAATAAAATTTATGTTTACACCTAACACCCTAACATGAACCCCGAGTCTAAACACCCCTAATCTTACACTTATTAACCCCTAATCTGCCGCCCCCAACATCGCCGCAATCTAAATTATAATTATTAATCCCTAATCTGCCGCTCCGGACACAGCCGCCACCTACATTATATTTATTAACCCCTAATCTGCCGCCCCCAATGTCGCCACCACCTACCTACACTTATTAACCCCTAATCTGCCGCCCCCAACGTCGCCGCCACTATAATAAACATATTAACCCCTAAACCGCCTCACTCCCACCTCACAAACATTAGTTAAATATTATTAACCCCTAATCTGCCGCCCAAACGTCGCCGCCACTATATTAAAGTTATTAACCCCTAAACCTAATTCTATCAGCCAATCGGAATTAAGGTAGAAAAAATCCTATTGGCTGATGCAATCAGCCAATAGGATTGAAGTTCAATCCTATTGGCTGATCCTATCAGCCAATAGGATTGAGCTCACATTCTACTGGCTGATTGGAACAGTCAATTATTATAAATCTGTAATTTGTTTATTACTTTCTGTAATTTAGTGGGGGGGGTTTTGTACTTTAGCTAATTTAATTTAATTTAGTTAACTGTATTTAATTTAGTTAATTTATTTAATTGTATTTAATTTAGTTAATGTATTTAATTGTAGTGTAGTGTTAGGTGTTAGTGTAACTTAGGTTAGGTTTTATTTTACAGGTAAATTTGTCTTTATTTTAACTAGGTAGTTATTAAATAGTTAATAACTATTTAATAACTATTCTACCTAGTTAAAATAAATACAAACTTGCCTGTAAAAAAAATAAATCCTAAAATAGCTACAATGTAACTATTAGTTATATTGTAGCTAGCTTAGGGTTTATTTTATAGGTAAGTATTTAGTTTTAAATAGAAATAATTTAGTTAATGATAGGAATATTTATTTAGATTTATTTAAATTATATTTAAGTTAGTGGGTGTTAGGTTTAGGGTTAGACTTAGGTTTAGGGGTTAATAACTTTATTATAGTGGCGGCGACGTTGGGGGCGGCAGATTAGAGGTTAATAAATGTAGGTAGGTGGCGGCGATGTTAGGGCCGACAGATTAGGGGTTAATAAAATTTAACTAATGTTTGCGAGGCAGGAGTGTGGCAGTTTAGGGGTTAATATGTTTATTATAGTGGCGGCGACATTGGGGGCGGCAGATTAGGGGTTAATAAATATAATGTAGGTGTCGGCGATGTTGGGGGCAGCAGATTAGGGGTTCATACATATAATGTAGGTGGCGGTGGTGTCTGGAGCGGCAGATTAGGGGTTAAAAGTTTTATTTTAGTATTTGCAATGCGGGAGGGCCTCGGTTTAGGGGTTAATAGGTAGTTTATGGGTGTTAGTGTACTTTTTAGCACTTTAGTTATGAGTTTTATGCTACGGCGTTGCACCATAAAACTCATAACTACTGACTTTTAAATATGTTAGGACTCTTGATGGGGTAGGGTATACCTCTCACTTTTTGGCCTCCCAGGACAGACTTGTAATATCAGTGCTATGGACGTCCCATAGAAAAAAGCCTTTACAAAATTTACGTAAGTCGTTTTGCGGTAAGGCCAATGAAGTGTGCGGTGACCATAAACCTTCAAGACTCGTAATACCAGCGGGCTTAAAAAAGCAGCGTTAGGACCTCTTAACGCTGCTTTTTTAACCTAACACACAACTCATAATCTAGCCGTAAATTTGTACGTTGGGGTAGCAAAAGTAGAGATCTAGCGTAAAGAGTTAAATAAAATGTGCACCAAGCACAACATAAATACTTTAAAAGAAAGTGTTACACTTATATATACACTTTCTGATAAAAAAATTTCCCCTTAGTGAGCACAGCAGTTTTCAATTTTCTGATCGTTTGGGACCAGGGCTATTTTTACATTTCTGCGGTGTTTGTGTTTAGCTGTAATTTTCATCTTACTCATTTACAGTACCCATTCATATTATATAGCGTTTTCTAAAGATACCATTATTTTCATCATATCTTATAATTTACTATAAAAATATTATAAAATATGATGAAAAAATTGAAAAAACACACTTTTTCTAACTTTGACACCAAAATCTGTTACACATCTACAACTACCAAATCTAAATTTTGTCCTGTGTTTAGAAATACCCAATGTTTACATGTTCTTTGCTTTTTTTGCAAGTTATAGGGAAATAAGTACAAGTAGCACTTATATTTTTTAAAAGAAAACAACCTAAGGTATTAAACTTGGGGTATTTTGACTCTTTTCATGCAACCATTTTACCACCAATCTGTGGTCAATCAAGTGGTGATTTTTTGACAAAATAGCAATTTAAGAATACATTTACTGAGAACGTTAAAGGGCCATTATACACTCATTTTTTCTTTGCATAAATGTTTTGTAGATGATCTATTTGTAAAGCCCATGAAGTTTGTTTTTTTTTAAAAATGTATAATTTTGCTTATCTTTAAATATCATTGCTCTGATTTTCAGACTCCTAATCAAGCCCCAAAGTTTTATTTGAATACCGTCAGCTACCTTCTCCAGCTTGCTTCTGTTTGTGTAAAGGGTCTTTTCATATGCAAAAGAAGGGGTAGGGGGAGTGTCTTATTTCCCACTTGCAGTGGGCTTTCCAACTACTTTTTCAACAGAGCTAAACTGAAAGCTTCTAAGTATGTTTTTAAACCATTTTATACTAGATTTTTATATCAGTATCTGTGCATCTTATTCTTTATAGTAGTGTCTATTACATGCAGTTATATGAAAATGAGTGTATACTGTCCCTTTAAGGGTCACTGCCAAATAACACCCCACTATGTGTTCAGCAACATCTCCTGAGTACAGTGATACCACCCATGTATAGGTGGTTCGGGTTCTCTGGGGGCTAAAAGGTCTTATTTTTAGGGGGTGCATTCCAGTTTTCCAACTTGGAATTTTCACATCAGTCATCATGCACCCATGTCCTATTTGGGGTATTTCTGAAGTTGGCCAATATAATTTAACCCCTTAAAACCATATATTTTTGAAAAGTAGACGCCTTAGGTTATTTCAAATGCTGGTATTTTAAAACTTTCCCTGCACTAATTTAACCACCAGTCTTTGTCAAACGTTTGGGTAGTCTTTTTTTTGTGTTATTTTTCAGACACATTGTACTTTAGGCATGGATTCTTAGCTCCTGTTATGTATTACTGTGAAAAAACACCTCACTATCGCCTAGATTACGAGTTTTGTTGGTAATGGTGCGGTGCTAACGAGCAGTTTTACCTCACCGCTCACCGCTCACCTACAATACTATTTGCTGAAAGCAGAGTAATGTGATTTGTATTGACTGAAGTATATACATTTTAAAGTGTGCTCCCTGCTTAAATCGTTCTCCCTAACATAGGACCAGATTCGGGTTTGTGATAACCAATATCACACCTGCGCAAACTTTCAAGTTAAAAGTAAACACATTTACTTGAGTGCAAACTAAGGCCCAGATTACGAGTTTTGTGTTAGAGGCTATGCGGTGCAAACGAGCAGTTTTGTCTCACTGCTCACTTACCTACAGTGCAGGTATTTCGAGTTTTCAGAAACCCGTCGTTAAAAGACTAGAAGTGAGCGTTGAGCAACATTTTGCTCATTACCGCACTCCAATACCAGCGCTGCTTAAGTCAGCGGTGAGCTGGTCGTATGTGCTCGTGCACGATTTCCCCATAGGAATCAACAGGGAGAGCTGGCTGAAAAAAAGTCTAACACCTCCAAAAAACAGCGTAAAACTCCTTAACGCAGCCCCATTGATTACTATGGGGAAATAAAATTTATGTTTACACCTAACACCCTAACATGAACCCCGAGTCTAAACACCCCTAATCTTACACTTATTAACCCCTAATCTGCTGCCCCCAACATCGCCGCAATCTAAATTATAATTGTTAATCCCTAATCTGCCGCTCCGGACACAGCCGCCACCTACATTATATTTATTAACCCCTAATCTGCCGCCCCCAATGTCGCCACCACCTACCTACACTTATTAACCCCTAATCTGCCGCCCCCAACGTCGCCGCCACTATAATAAACATATTAACCCCTAAACCGCCTCACTCCCGCCTCACAAACATTAGTTAAATATTATTAACCCCTAATCTGCCGCCCAAACGTCGCCGCCACTATATTAAAGTTATTAACCCCTAAACCTAATTCTATCAGCCAATCGGAATTAAGGTAGAAAAAATCCTATTGGCTGATGCAATCAGCCAATAGGATTGAAGTTCAATCCTATTGGCTGATCCTATCAGCCAATAGGATTGAGCTCACATTCTACTGGCTGATTGGAACAGTCAATTATTATAAGTCTGTAATTTGTTTATTACTTTCTGTAATTTAGTGGGGGGGTTTTTGTACTTTAGCTAATTTAATTTAATTTAGTTAACTGTATTTAATTTAGTTAATTTATTTAATTGTATTTAATTTAGTTAATGTATTTAATTGTAGTGTAGTGTTAGGTGTTAGTGTAACTTAGGTTAGGTTTTATTTTACATGTAAATTTGTCTTTATTTTAACTAGGTAGTTATTAAATAGTTAATAACTATTTAATAACTATTCTACCTAGTTAAAATAAATACAAACTTGCCTGTAAAAAAAAAAAAAATCCTAAAATAGCTACAATGTAACTATTAGTTATATTGTAGCTAGCTTAGGGTTTATTTTATAGGTAAGTATTTAGTTTTAAATAGAAATAATTTAGTTAATGATAGGAATATTTATTTAGATTTATTTAAATTATATTTAAGTTAGTGGGTGTTAGGTTTAGGGTTAGACTTAGGTTTAGGGGTTAATAACTTTATTATAGTGGCGGCGACGTTGGGGGCGGCAGATTAGAGGTTAATAAATGTAGGTAGGTGGCGGCGATGTTAGGGCCGACAGTTTAGGGGTTAATAAAATGTAACTAATGTTTGCGAGGCAGGAGTGCGGCAGTTTAGGGGTTAATATGTTTATTATAGTGGCGGCGACATTGGGGGCGGCAGATTAGGGGTTAATAAATATAATGTAGGTGTCGGCGATGTTGGGGGCAGCAGATTAGGGGTTCATACATATAATGTAGGTGGCGGTGGTGTCTGGAGCGGCAGATTAGGGGTTAAAAGTTTTATTTTAGTATTTGCAATGCGGGAGGGCCTCGGTTTAGGGGTTAATAGGTAGTTTATGGGTGTTAGTGTACTTTTTAGCACTTTAGTTATGAGTTTTATGCTACGGCGTTGCACCATAAAACTCATAACTACTGACTTTTAAATACGTTAGGACTCTTGATGGGGTAGGGTATACCTCTCACTTTTTGGCCTCCCAGGACAGACTTGTAATATCAGTGCTATGGACGTCCCATAGAAAAAAGCCTTTACAAAATTTACGTAAGTCGTTTTGCGGTAAGGCCAATGAAGTGTGCGGTGACCATAAACCTTCAAGACTCGTAATACCAGCGGGCTTAAAAAAGCAGCGTTAGGACCTCTTAACGCTGCTTTTTTAACCTAACGCACAACTCATAATCTAGCCGTAAATTTGTACGGTGGGGTAGCAAAAGTAGAGATCTAGCGTAAAGAGTTAAATAAAATGTGCACCAAGCACAACATAAATACTTTAAAAGAAAGTGTTACACTTATATATACACTTTCTGATAAAAAAATTTCCCCTTAGTGAGCACAGCAGTTTTCAATTTTCTGATCGTTTGGGACCAGGGCTATTTTTACATTTCTGCGGTGTTTGTGTTTAGCTGTAATTTTCATCTTACTCATTTACAGTACCCATTCATATTATATAGCGTTTTCTAAAGATACCATTATTTTCATCATATCTTATAATTTACTATAAAAATATTATAAAATATGATGAAAAAATTGAAAAAACACACTTTTTCTAACTTTGACACCAAAATCTGTTACACATCTACAACTACCAAATCTAAATTTTGTCCTGTGTTTAGAAATACCCAATGTTTACATGTTCTTTGCTTTTTTTGCAAGTTATAGGGCAATAAGTACAAGTAGCACTTATATTTTTTAAAAGAAAACAACCTAAGGTATTAAACTTGGGGTATTTTGACTCTTTTCATGCAACCATTTTACCACCAATCTGTGGTCAATCAAGTGGTGATTTTTTGACAAAATAGCAATTTAAGAATACATTTACTGAGAACGTTAAAGGGCCATTATACACTCATTTTTTCTTTGCATAAATGTTTTGTAGATGATCTATTTATAAAGCCCATAAAGTTTTTTTTTTTAAAAAATGTATAATTTTGCTTATCTTTAAATATCATTGCTCTGATTTTCAGACTCCTAATCAAGCCCCAAAGTTTTATTTGAATACCGTCAGCTACCTTCTCCAGCTTGCTCCTGTTTGTGTAAAAGGTCTTTTCATATGCAAAAGAAGGGGTAGGGGGAGTGTCTTATTTCCCACTTGCAGTGGGCTTTCCAACTACTTTTTCAACAGAGCTAAACTGAAAGCTTCTAAGTATGTTTTTAAACCATTTTATACTAGATTTTTATATCAGTATCTGTGCATCTTATTCTTTATAGTAGTGTCTATTACATGCAGTTATATGAAAATGAGTGTATACTGTCCCTTTAAGGGTCACTGCCAAATAACACCCCACTATGTGTTCAGCAACATCTCCTGAGTACAGTGATACCACCCATGTATAGGTGGTTCGGGTTCTCTGGGGGCTAAAAGGTCTTATTTTTAGGGGGTGCATTCCATTTTTCCAACTTGGAATTTTCACATCGGTCATCATGCACCCATGTCCTATTTGGGGTATTTCTGAAGTTGGCCAATGTAATTTAACCCCTTAAAACCATATATTTTTGAAAAGTAGACGCCTTAGGTTATTTCAAATGCTGGTATTTTAAAACTTTCCCTGCACTAATTTAACCACCAGTCTTTGTCAAACGTTTGGGTAGTCTTTTTTTGTGTTATTTTTCAGACACATTGTACTTTAGGCATGGATTCTTAGCTCCTGTTATGTATTACTGTGAAAAAACACCTCACTATCGCCTAGATTACGAGTTTTGTTGGTAATGGTGCTGTGCTAACGAGCAGTTTTACCTCACCGCTCACCTCTCACCTACAATACTATTTGCTGAAAGCAGAGTAATGTGATTTGTATTGACTGAAGTATATACATTTTAAAGTGTGCTCCCTGCTTAAATCGTTCTCCCTAACATAGGACCAGATTCGGGTTTGTGATAACCAATATCACACCTGCGCAAACTTGCAAGTTAAAAGTAAACACGTTTACTTGAGTGCAAACTAAGGCCCAGATTACGAGTTTTGTGTTAGAGGCTATGCGGTGCAAACGAGCAGTTTTGTCTCACTGCTCACTTACCTACAGTGCAGGTATTTCGAGTTTTCAGAAACCCGTCGTTAAAAGACTAGAAGTGAGCGTTGAGCAACATTTTGCTCATTACCGCACTCCAATACCAGCGCTGCTTAAGTCAGCGGTGAGCTGGTCGTATGTGCTCGTGCATGATTTCCCCATAGGAATCAACGGGGAGAGCTGGCTGAAAAAAAGTCTAACACCTCCAAAAAACAGCGTAAAACTCCTTAACGCAGCCCCATTGATTACTATGGGGAAATAAAATTTATGTTTACACCTAACACCCTAACATGAACCCCGAGTCTAAACACCCCTAATCTTACACTTATTAACCCCTAATCTGCCGCCCCCAACATCGCCGCAATCTAAATTATAATTATTAATCCCTAATCTGCCGCTCCGGACACAGCCGCCACCTACATTATATTTATTAACCCCTAATCTGCCGCCCCCAATGTCGCCACCACCTACCTACACTTATTAACCCCTAATCTGCCGCCCCCAACGTCGCCGCCACTATAATAAACATATTAACCCCTAAACCGCCTCACTCCCGCCTCACAAACATTAGTTAAATTTTATTAACCCCTAATCTGCCGCCCAAACGTCGCCGCCACTATATTAAAGTTATTAACCCCTAAACCTAATTCTATCAGCCAATCGGAATTAAGGTAGAAAAAATCCTATTGGCTGATGCAATCAGCCAATAGGATTGAAGTTCAATCCTATTGGCTGATCCTATCAGCCAATAGGATTGAGCTCACATTCTACTGGCTGATTGGAACAGTCAATTATTATAAGTCTGTAATTTGTTTATTACTTTCTGTAATTTAGTGGGGGGGTTTTTGTACTTTAGCTAATTTAATTTAATTTAGTTAACTGTATTTAATTTAGTTAATTTATTTAATTGTATTTAATTTAGTTAATGTATTTAATTGTAGTGTAGTGTTAGGTGTTAGTGTAACTTAGGTTAGGTTTTATTTTACATGTAAATTTGTCTTTATTTTAACTAGGTAGTTATTAAATAGTTAATAACTATTTAATAACTATTCTACCTAGTTAAAATAAATACAAACTTGCCTGTAAAAAAAAAAAAAATCCTAAAATAGCTACAATGTAACTATTAGTTATATTGTAGCTAGCTTAGGGTTTATTTTATAGGTAAGTATTTAGTTTTAAATAGAAATAATTTAGTTAATGATAGGAATATTTATTTAGATTTATTTAAATTATATTTAAGTTAGTGGGTGTTAGGTTTAGGGTTAGACTTAGGTTTAGGGGTTAATAACTTTATTATAGTGGCGGCGACGTTGGGGGCGGCAGATTAGAGGTTAATAAATGTAGGTAGGTGGCGGCGATGTTAGGGCCGACAGTTTAGGGGTTAATAAAATGTAACTAATGTTTGCGAGGCAGGAGTGCGGCAGTTTAGGGGTTAATATGTTTATTATAGTGGCGGCGACATTGGGGGCGGCAGATTAGGGGTTAATAAATATAATGTAGGTGTCGGCGATGTTGGGGGCAGCAGATTAGGGGTTCATACATATAATGTAGGTGGCGGTGGTGTCTGGAGCGGCAGATTAGGGGTTAAAAGTTTTATTTTAGTATTTGCAATGCGGGAGGGCCTCGGTTTAGGGGTTAATAGGTAGTTTATGGGTGTTAGTGTACTTTTTAGCACTTTAGTTATGAGTTTTATGCTACGGCGTTGCACCATAAAACTCATAACTACTGACTTTTAAATACGTTAGGACTCTTGATGGGGTAGGGTATACCTCTCACTTTTTGGCCTCCCAGGACAGACTTGTAATATCAGTGCTATGGACGTCCCATAGAAAAAAGCCTTTACAAAATTTACGTAAGTCGTTTTGCGGTAAGGCCAATGAAGTGTGCGGTGACCATAAACCTTCAAGACTCGTAATACCAGCGGGCTTAAAAAAGCAGCGTTAGGACCTCTTAACGCTGCTTTTTTAACCTAACGCACAACTCATAATCTAGCCGTAAATTTGTACGGTGGGGTAGCAAAAGTAGAGATCTAGCGTAAAGAGTTAAATAAAATGTGCACCAAGCACAACATAAATACTTTAAAAGAAAGTGTTACACTTATATATACACTTTCTGATAAAAAAATTTCCCCTTAGTGAGCACAGCAGTTTTCAATTTTCTGATCGTTTGGGACCAGGGCTATTTTTACATTTCTGCGGTGTTTGTGTTTAGCTGTAATTTTCATCTTACTCATTTACAGTACCCATTCATATTATATAGCGTTTTCTAAAGATACCATTATTTTCATCATATCTTATAATTTACTATAAAAATATTATAAAATATGATGAAAAAATTGAAAAAACACACTTTTTCTAACTTTGACACCAAAATCTGTTACACATCTACAACTACCAAATCTAAATTTTGTCCTGTGTTTAGAAATACCCAATGTTTACATGTTCTTTGCTTTTTTTGCAAGTTATAGGGCAATAAGTACAAGTAGCACTTATATTTTTTAAAAGAAAACAACCTAAGGTATTAAACTTGGGGTATTTTGACTCTTTTCATGCAACCATTTTACCACCAATCTGTGGTCAATCAAGTGGTGATTTTTTGACAAAATAGCAATTTAAGAATACATTTACTGAGAACGTTAAAGGGCCATTATACACTCATTTTTTCTTTGCATAAATGTTTTGTAGATGATCTATTTATAAAGCCCATAAAGTTTTTTTTTTTAAAAATGTATAATTTTGCTTATCTTTAAATATCATTGCTCTGATTTTCAGACTCCTAATCAAGCCCCAAAGTTTTATTTGAATACCGTCAGCTACCTTCTCCAGCTTGCTCCTGTTTGTGTAAAAGGTCTTTTCATATGCAAAAGAAGGGGTAGGGGGAGTGTCTTATTTCCCACTTGCAGTGGGCTTTCCAACTACTTTTTCAACAGAGCTAAACTGAAAGCTTCTAAGTATGTTTTTAAACCATTTTATACTAGATTTTTATATCAGTATCTGTGCATCTTATTCTTTATAGTAGTGTCTATTACATGCAGTTATATGAAAATGAGTGTATACTGTCCCTTTAAGGGTCACTGCCAAATAACACCCCACTATGTGTTCAGCAACATCTCCTGAGTACAGTGATACCACCCATGTATAGGTGGTTCGGGTTCTCTGGGGGCTAAAAGGTCTTATTTTTAGGGGGTGCATTCCAGTTTTCCAACTTGGAATTTTCACATCGGTCATCATGCACCCATGTCCTATTTGGGGTATTTCTGAAGTTGGCCAATGTAATTTAACCCCTTAAAACCATATATTTTTGAAAAGTAGACGCCTTAGGTTATTTCAAATGCTGGTATTTTAAAACTTTCCCTGCACTAATTTAACCACCAGTCTTTGTCAAACGTTTGGGTAGTCTTTTTTTGTGTTATTTTTCAGACACATTGTACTTTAGGCATGGATTCTTAGCTCCTGTTATGTATTACTGTGAAAAAACACCTCACTATCGCCTAGATTACGAGTTTTGTTGGTAATGGTGCTGTGCTAACGAGCAGTTTTACCTCACCGCTCACCTCTCACCTACAATACTATTTGCTGAAAGCAGAGTAATGTGATTTGTATTGACTGAAGTATATACATTTTAAAGTGTGCTCCCTGCTTAAATCGTTCTCCCTAACATAGGACCAGATTCGGGTTTGTGATAACCAATATCACACCTGCGCAAACTTGCAAGTTAAAAGTAAACACGTTTACTTGAGTGCAAACTAAGGCCCAGATTACGAGTTTTGTGTTAGAGGCTATGCGGTGCAAACGAGCAGTTTTGTCTCACTGCTCACTTACCTACAGTGCAGGTATTTCGAGTTTTCAGAAACCCGTCGTTAAAAGACTAGAAGTGAGCGTTGAGCAACATTTTGCTCATTACCGCACTCCAATACCAGCGCTGCTTAAGTCAGCGGTGAGCTGGTCGTATGTGCTCGTGCATGATTTCCCCATAGGAATCAACGGGGAGAGCTGGCTGAAAAAAAGTCTAACACCTCCAAAAAACAGCGTAAAACTCCTTAACGCAGCCCCATTGATTACTATGGGGAAATAAAATTTATGTTTACACCTAACACCCTAACATGAACCCCGAGTCTAAACACCCCTAATCTTACACTTATTAACCCCTAATCTGCCGCCCCCAACATCGCCGCAATCTAAATTATAATTATTAATCCCTAATCTGCCGCTCCGGACACAGCCGCCACCTACATTATATTTATTAACCCCTAATCTGCCGCCCCCAATGTCGCCACCACCTACCTACACTTATTAACCCCTAATCTGCCGCCCCCAACGTCGCCGCCACTATAATAAACATATTAACCCCTAAACCGCCTTGCTCCCGCCTCACAAACATTAGTTAAATATTATTAACCCCTAATCTGCCGCCCAAACGTCGCCGCCACTATATTAAAGTTATTAACCCCTAAACCTAATTCTATCAGCCAATCGGAATTAAGGTAGAAAAAATCCTATTGGCTGATGCAATCAGCCAATAGGATTGAAGTTCAATCCTATTGGCTGATCCTATCAGCCAATAGGATTGAGCTCACATTCTACTGGCTGATTGGAACAGTCAATTATTATAAGTCTGTAATTTGTTTATTACTTTCTGTAATTTAGTGGGGGTTTTTTTGTACTTTAGCTAATTTAATTTAATTTAGTTAACTGTATTTAATTTAGTTAATTTATTTAATTGTATTTAATTTAGTTAATGTATTTAATTGTAGTGTAGTGTTAGGTGTTAGTGTAACTTAGGTTAGGTTTTATTTTACAGGTAAATTTGTCTTTATTTTAACTAGGTAGTTATTAAATAGTTAATAACTATTTAATAACTATTCTACCTAGTTAAAATAAATACAAACTTGCCTTAAAAAAAAAAAAATCCTAAAATAGCTACAATGTAACTATTAGTTATATTGTAGCTAGCTTAGGGTTTATTTTATAGGTAAGTATTTAGTTTTAAATTGAAATAATTTAGTTAATGATAGGAATATTTATTTAGATTTATTTAAATTATATTTAAGTTAGTGGGTGTTAGGTTTAGGGTTAGACTTAGGTTTAGGGGTTAATAACTTTATTATAGTGGCGGCGACGTTGGGGGCGGCAGATTAGAGGTTAATAAATGTAGGTAGGTGGCGGCGATGTTAGGGCCGACAGATTAGGGGTTAATAAAATTTAACTAATGTTTGCGAGGCAGGAGTGCGGCAGTTTAGGGGTTAATATGTTTATTATAGTGGCGGCGACATTGGGGGCGGCATATTAGGGGTTAATAAATATAATGTAGGTGTCGGCGATGTTGGGGGCAGCAGATTAGGGGTTCATACATATAATGTAGGTGGCGGTGGTGTCTGGAGCGGCAGATTAGGGGTTAAAAGTTTTATTTTAGTATTTGCAATGCGGGAGGGCCTCGGTTTAGGGGTTAATAGGTAGTTTATGGGTGTTAGTGTACTTTTTAGCACTTTAGTTATGAGTTTTATGCTACGGCGTTGCACCATAAAACTCATAACTACTGACTTTTAAATACGTTAGGACTCTTGATGGGGTAGGGTATACCTCTCACTTTTTGGCCTCCCAGGACAGACTTGTAATATCAGTGCTATGGACGTCCCATAGAAAAAAGCCTTTACAAAATTTACGTAAGTCGTTTTGCGGTAAGGCCAATGAAGTGTGCGGTGACCATAAACCTTCAAGACTCGTAATACCAGCGGGCTTAAAAAAGCAGCGTTAGGACCTCTTAACGCTGCTTTTTTAACCTAACGCACAACTCATAATCTAGCCGTAAATTTGTACGGTGGGGTAGCAAAAGTAGAGATCTAGCGTAAAGAGTTAAATAAAATGTGCACCAAGCACAACATAAATACTTTAAAAGAAAGTGTTACACTTATATATACACTTTCTGATAAAAAAATTTCCCCTTAGTGAGCACAGCAGTTTTCAATTTTCTGATCGTTTGGGACCAGGGCTATTTTTACATTTCTGCGGTGTTTGTGTTTAGCTGTAATTTTCATCTTACTCATTTACAGTACCCATTCATATTATATAGCGTTTTCTAAAGATACCATTATTTTCATCATATCTTATAATTTACTATAAAAATATTATAAAATATGATGAAAAAATTGAAAAAACACACTTTTTCTAACTTTGACACCGAAATCTGTTATACATCTACAACTACCAAATCTAAATTTTGTCCTGTGTTTAGAAATACCCAATGTTTACATGTTCTTTGCTTTTTTTGCAAGTTATAGGGCAATAAGTACAAGTAGCACTTATATTTTTTAAAAGAAAACAACCTAAGGTATTAAACTTGGGGTATTTTGACTCTTTTCATGCAACCATTTTACCACCAATCTGTGGTCAATCAAGTGGTGATTTTTTGACAAAATAGCAATTTAAGAATACATTTACTGAGAACGTTAAAGGGCCATTATACACTCATTTTTTCTTTGCATAAATGTTTTGTAGATGATCTATTTATAAAGCCCAAAAAGTTTTTTTTTTTTAAAAATGTATAATTTTGCTTATCTTTAAATATCATTGCTCTGATTTTCAGACTCCTAATCAAGCCCCAAAGTTTTATTTGAATACCGTCAGCTACCTTCTCCAGCTTGCTTCTGTTTGTGTAAAGGGTCTTTTCATATGCAAAAGAAGGGGTAGGGGGAGTGTCTTATTTCCCACTTGCAGTGGGCTTTCCAACTACTTTTTCAACAGAGCTAAACTGAAAGCTTCTAAGTATGTTTTTAAACCATTTTATACTAGATTTTTATATCAGTATCTGTGCATCTTATTCTTTATAGTAGTGTCTATTACATGCAGTTATATGAAAATGAGTGTATACTGTCCCTTTAAGGGTCACTGCCAAATAACACCCCACTATGTGTTCAGCAACATCTCCTGAGTACAGTGATACCACCCATGTATAGGTGGTTCGGGTTCTCTGGGGGCTAAAAGGTCTTATTTTTAGGGGGTGCATTCCAGTTTTCCAACTTGGAATTTTCACATCAGTCATCATGCACCCATGTCCTATTTGGGGTATTTCTGAAGTTGGCCAATGTAATTTAACCCCTTAAAACCATATATTTTTGAAAAGTAGACGCCTTAGGTTATTTCAAATGCTGGTATTTTAAAACTTTCCCTGCACTAATTTAACCACCAGTCTTTGTCAAACGTTTGGGTAGTCTTTTTTTTGTGTTATTTTTCAGACACATTGTACTTTAGGCATGGATTCTTAGCTCCTGTTATGTATTACTGTGAAAAAACACCTCACTATCGCCTAGATTACGAGTTTTGTTGGTAATGGTGCGGTGCTAACGAGCAGTTTTACCTCACCGCTCACCTACAGACAACGCTGGTATTACGGGCTTTTACAAACCTGGCGTTAGCCGCAAAAAAGTGAGTGGAGAGAAACATTTTGCTCCACATCTCACCTCAATACCAGCGCTGCTTACGGTAGCGGTGAGCTGGCAAAACGTGCTTGTGCACGATTTCCCCATAGGAATAAATGGGGGAGAGCCGTCTGAAAAAAAACCTAACACCTGCAAAAAAGCAGCGTAAAGCTCTTAACGCAGCCCCATTGATTCCTATGGGGAAATACTTTTAATGTCTACACCTAACACCCTAACATGAACCCCTAGTCTAAACACCCCTAATCTTACACTTATTAACCCCTAATCTTCCGCTCCGGACACCGCCGCCACCTACATTATATGTATTAACCCCTAATCTGCTGCCCCCAACATCGCCGACACCTATATTATATTTATTAACCCCTAATCTGCCACCCCCAATGTTGCCGCAACCTACCTACACTTATTAACCCCTAATCTGAAGCCCCCAACGTCGCCACCACTATATTAAAGTTTTTAACCCCTAAATCTAAGTCTAACCCTAACACCCCCCCTAACAAATATAATTTAAATAAATCTTAGGATTTATTTTTATTTTACAGGCAACTTTGTATTTAATTTAACTAGGTAGAATACTTATTAAATAGTTATTAACTAATTAATAGCTACCTAGTTAAAATAAAGACAAATTTACCTGTAAAATAAAACCTAACCTAAGTTACAATTACACCTAACACTACACTATAATTAAATTAATTCCCTAAATTAACTACAATTAAATACAATTAAATACAATTATCTAAAGTACAAAAAAAACAACACTAAATTACAGAAAATAATAAAATAATTACAAGTTTTTTAAACTAATTACACCTAATGTAACCCCCCTAATAAAATAAAAAAGCCCCCCAAAATAATAAAAAGCCCTACCCTATACTAAATTACAAATAGCCCTTAAAAGGGCCTTTTGCGGGGCATTGCCCCAAAGTAATCAGCTCTTTTACCTGTAAAAAAAGTACAATACTCCCCCCAACATTAAAACCCACCACCCACACACCCAACCCAACTCTAAAACCCACCCAATCCCCCCTTAATAAAACCTAACACTAACCCCTTGAAGATCACCCTACCTTGAGAAGTCTTCACCCAACCGGGCCAAAGTCCTCAACGAAGCCGGGTAAAGTGGTCCTCCAGACGGGCAGAAGTCTTCATCCAAGCCGGCCAGAAGAGGTCCTCCAGACGGGCAGAAGTCTTCATCTAGGCGGCATCTTCTATCTTCATCCATCCGGCGTGGAGCGGGTCCATCTTCAAGACATCCGACGCGGAGCATCCTCTTTGTTCTTCATCCGACAACTGAATGAAGGTTCCTTTAAATGATGTCAGCCAAGATGGCGTCTCTTGAATTCCGATTGGCTGATAGAATTCTATCAGCCAATCGGAATTAAGGTAGAAAAAATCATATTGGCTGATTGGAACAGCCAATAAGATTGAGGTCGCATTCTATTGGCTGTTCCAATCAGCCAATAGGACTGAAGTTCAATCCAATTGGCTGATTGCATCAGCCAATAGGATTTTTTCTATCTTAATTCTGATTGGTTGATAGAATTCTATCAGCCAATCGGAATTGAAGGGACGCCATCTTGGATGACGTAATTTAAAGGAACCATCATTACGTCGTCGGATGAAGAACGAAGAGGATGCTCCACGTCGGATGTCTTGAAGATGGACCCGCTCCACGCCGGATGGACGAAGATAGAAGATGCCACCTGGATGAAGACTTCTGCCTGTCTGGAGGACCTCTTCTGGCCAGCTTGGATGAAGAATTCTGTCCGTCTAGAGGACCACTTCGCCCGGCTTCGTTGAGGACTTCGGCCCGGTTGGGTGAAGACTTCTCAAGGTAGGGTGATCTTCAAGGGGTTAGTGTTAGGTTTTATTAAGGAGGGATTGGGTGGGTTTTAGAGTAGGGTTGGGTGTGTGGGTGGTGGGTTTTAATGTTAGGGGGTATTGTACTTTTTTTACAGGTAAAAGAGCTTATTACTTTGGGGTAATGCCCCGCAAAAGGTTCTTTTAAGGGCTATTTGTAATTTAGTATAGGGTAGGGCTTTTTATTATTTTGGGGGGCTTTTTTATTTAATTAGGGGGTTTAGATTAGTTGTAATTAGTTTAAAAAACTTGTAATTATTTTATTATTTTCTGTAATTTAGTGTTTGTTTTTTTCGTACATTAGATAATTGTATTTAATTGTATTTAATTGCAGTTAATTTAGGGAATTAATTTAATTATAGTGTAGTGTTAGGTGTATTTGTAACTTAGGTTAGGTTTTATTTTACATGCAAATTTGTCTTTATTTTAACTAGGTAGCTATTAAATAGTTAATAACTATTTAATAACTATTCTACCTAGTTAAAATAAATACAAAGTTTACTGTAAAATAAAACTAAACCATATGCTAGCTACAATGTAACTATTAGTTATATTGTAGCTATCTTAGGGTTTATTTTATAGGTAAGTATTTAGTTTTAAATAGGAACAATTTAGTTAATGATAGTAATTTTATTTAGATTTATTTAAATTGTATTTAAGTTAGGGGTTGTTAGGGTTAGGGTTAGACTTAGATTTAGGAGTTAATAACTTTAATATAGTGGCGGCGACGTTGGGGGCAGCAGATTAGGGGTTAATAAATGTAGGTAGGTGTCGGCGATGTTAGGGACGGCAGATTAGGGGTTAATAAAATTGAACTAGTGTTTGCGATGCGGTAGTGGAGCGGTTTAGGGGTTAATATATTTATTATAGTGGCGGCGATGTCCGGTTCGGCAGATTAGGGGTTAAAACATTTTCTTTATTATTTGCGATGTGGGGGGGCCTTGGTTTAGGGGTTAATAGGTAGTTTATGGGTGTTAGTGAACTTTTTAGCACTTTAGTTAAGAGTTTTATGCTATGGCGTTAGCCCATAAAACTCTTAAATACTGACTTTAAAATGCGGTACCAGGCTTGACAGGAGAGGGTGTACTGCTCACTTTTTGGAAGACTCGTAATACCGGCGTTATGCAAGTCCCATTGAAAATATAGGCAAATCTTTATTTAAGTTCAAACAAACATAAAAGGGTCACAAACAGCAGCAAGAAATGTATACTATGGGGGTTTGGCCAGTCCGGCTTAATAAGATCATAAGAACATGTGGTACAATCACAGTCCAAAGTTTCACGGAGTTGGTTGATGGTGTGTCCAAAGGGCCGACTTCTACCCTTGCCGGTTCTGTATGTGGGTTTAGCCTTATTTTCTCTTTTTTACAAGTATATAACTGAGCAATAAGCGTAGAGCAGACTAGTAATACATCTGTACAATCAAAGTAGTAAAATAAACATATAATTATAGTAATAGTACTAACAGTAGTACTAAAAGTTAGGGAATGAGGGATGAAGGAGAGGAGGGGGGGGGAGGAGAGGAGGGGGGAGGAAGGAAGGGGCAAGGTCAAGGATGCTCGTGTGTGTCATTCACATAAGGGAGAGGAAGATTCTGGTGGATAACTCAGGCTTATCCTCCAGTCTTCTCTAAGTCCAATCATCCGATTGGATTTCCTGTCCATGTCAACAACATTAAGTCATGTACATCTGGTTGGCCCACTTTAAGGTAATGGAACCTTTTCAGTTGAAGATGTGTGGAGACTAATGATCGCCACTCTGGGAGAGTGGGGATAGAGTTGCTCAATGCTGCTTTTTAAGGCTAACGCAAGACTCGTAATCTAGCAGTATGTGTTCAACAACATCTCCTGAGTACAGTGATACCACCCATGAATAGGTTCCTATTTGGGACATTTCTGAAGCTGGCCAATTTAATTTACTCCCATCAAATCATATATTTTTTAAAAGTGGACACCCTAGGGTATTTGAAATGCTGGTATTTTAATACTTTCCATGCACTAATTCAACCACCAGTCTTTGTCAAACTTTTGGGTAGTAATTTTTTGGTGTTATTTTTCACACACATTGTATTTTAGGCATGGATTCTCAGTTCTTGTTATGTGTTACTGACAGGTTTTTAGGGGGTTAAAGGCCTTATTTTTAGGAGGTTCATTCAAGTTTTCCAACTTGGAATTTTCACATCTGTCATCATGCACCCATGTCCTATTTGGGACATTTCTGAAGCTGGCCAATGTAATTTACCCCATCAAACCATATATTTTTGATAAGTAGACACCCTAGGGTATTTGAAATGCTGGTATTTTAACACTTTCCATGCACTAATTCAACCACCAGTCTTTGTCAAACTACTGTGTAGTCATTTTTATGTGTTATTTTTCACACACATTGCACTTTAGGCATGAATTCTTAGCTCCTGTTATGTGTTACTGCCAAAAAACACCTCACTATGTGTTCAACAACATCTCCTGAGTATAGTGATACCACCCATGAATAGGTTTGTCAGGTTCCTATTTGGGACATTTATGAAGCTGGCCAATTTAATTTACTCCCATCAAATCATATATTTTTTAAAAGTAGACACCCTAGGGTATTTGAAATGCTGGTATTTTAACACTTTCCATGCACTAATTCAACCACCAGTCTTTGTCAAACTTTTGGGCAGTCATTTTTAAGTGTTATTTTTCACATGCATTGTACTTTAGGCATGAATTCTCAGTTCCTGTTATGTGTTACTGACAAAAAAACACCTCAATTTGTGTTCAACAACATCTCCTGTTTACAGTGATACCACCTATGCATAGGTTTGTTGGGATGTTTGGCGTTTGCAATGCCCAACTTCTGACATGTGCTTGTAATTTTTTTCAAATTTAACATATCTTCTTTGACTATCTTCTTTTGGAGGGTCTTTTCACATACCCTAATTTGTTTGCTCAGCATGAACGTGCATATATTTCAGAAGTTGAGACCCCAAGGTATTGTATATGGGGTGTTTTGATGCCTTTGATGAAACTGTTTTAGCAAAAGAAAATTGGATAAAGTGTGTGGTGGTATTTTTCTATTTTTTCACACATCATGCACATGATTGACACAATCCATAGGTGGTAGATTGGGTTTCTGCTTCAGTGGAGCCTGCACAGCTGGGGAGTCAGGGGCCGGGGGATTTGGTGGCTGTGCAGGTGAGGTAGAAGCAGGATGGGAAAAACAGGGTGAGTGGCGAGGGTGGGCAGGGATTTCTTGTTGGGAAGGGGCGGGAGAGGGGTCAGGATGGGAAGGGCTGGGAGAGGGGTCTGGATGGGAAGGGGCGGGAGAGGGGTCAGGACGGGAAGGGCCGGGAGGCTGATGCCCAGATGTGGAAGTTCCATCTAAAATATATAATACAATTTTATAAATACATATATTATATGAAAATATATTATTATCTTGAGAGAAATCAATTTTCACCATCATTTAAAATCTGTATTCTTGTTCTCATAAAATATTTATACAAAGTCCCAATAATGACTATGTTTAAAGGTATTGATTGATTGGAATCAAGTCTAATTAATAATAATATTTAATTAATCCTTGAAACTCTGATTTTTCACTGGTATTTTTCATGGAACATTTGATCAATACATTAAAACCATATATTTCAACATTATGTGCTAATCTTTATGATTTTATAATATGATATTTCTCTTTTTGATAATATATCAGTATGCATGTCTGCATTTGAGATTGAAACGCCATAGAGTTCTTTTAGACACATGCCCGTGGATTGACTTTGGAGACTCTAACAATTGTATAATATGGGGGTGTGTAATATGATCAAATCTAAATGGCCATTCCGCATAGCCTTTGAAACAAGGTAATCACTGATTACCATATAGATTAAGATGATTGCCTTTGTAATCTTAAATAGAATTATTTTAAGCTTGATGGTTCAATCAATTACTTTTCAGAATCTATACACGGTAGATTCTACCGTTCATATTAAATATTAAGAATAGAATGGTATCTATCTGACATTACTTTTACAGAGTATGTTTTGTGAATATCTCTTTTACATTAGGATTAAATGTATGTCATCCCAATTTTAATAGACACATTCAGAATTGCATTTTTTAGGTTAAATGTTTGTTTGAGTGAAATGGGCAGTCTACACATAAATAATTTGCAAATTCCTTTACATGTCATACATCATGAAATTAAATCAATGAATTTTAACACGATTATGTTTTATGTATACTTAGAACTGGCTGAGAAGCTCAGAACAATGATGACATAATGAGATGGTCTGCATCTAGGCACTCAGGTGAATAGCAATGACTGTGTACAACCCTAAGATGATTATTGGGGGTTTGGATGTAATATGCATGTGACATCATGATGTCATTCATGACAATTCATACATAAATAGGAAAATAAATAAAAACATATGTTCATGCTGCATGATATAGAAAGGGGGGCAGTAGTGTATTTGAAAAATAATGGAATAATATATTTTAAAGGGACAAAGCTGTAGACTTCATTTTTCTTCAATAGTATGATTTTGAAACAATACACTTTATATACATGTTATATATATTTGACGTACCATCAGACTCCGAGGAAATCACTTCCTCCTCCATTGCACATGTTGTTACATCAATCTCTGCAAAACATAATATATTGTGTACACGTTAAATTCAAATATTATAACATGTGTTACTGGTGCTCAAGGACACACATCAATGTTGCATTAAAGAGATACTGAACCAAAGTTAGGAACTTCATAATTTTGATGGCGTATGCAAATTAAATAAAATATATAATTATCGATGATTAATAATTAAATGTGATGTGTCTGTATTTTGAAAATCCAGAAAAAAGCATAGTACATGGAACATTTGATAGTTCTCATGTGTGTATCGCTTGATGATTGTTGTCTACATTTTTACAAAATATCAACATGTGGTAGCCATATTCTTAAGCACAAAGGTGTAGACTAAGAAACTTTGAGATCTTAATATTAAACTAATAAAATATATATATATATATATATATATATATATATATATATATATATATATATATATATATATATAATTAGAGGAGTACATTATAATTTTTATTCAAACGGAATGCTTTATCATAATCATGATCAGAATATTTCTGAAAAAGACACCTCTAATGACATATGAATGAGTCAATGGGCTTACCAGAACCCTGCAAAGGCAGGTCTGCATCAGTACTGGATCCCTCAGAGCTTGTCTCAATAACTAGTTCAATTAATGATATAAATAAATATTATGTAACACAATTTGTACATCAGCTTTAAATATACATATTTGGTATTCCAAAATAACATTATTCTAAACTATTTAAAATAATATCTTTTGAAATGTGAATACTAGACCACTAATATGAATTCATTAGTTCATCAAGGTGAGTGAAAAGAAAATTATGTCTTTCACATATGTCCAATTTCTTAAAATATTCTTATCCAATTCTTATCATATTAATCTATGGCATATCTAAAAATAACTATTGGTTCCTGTTTGTAAAAAAATCCAGACAGACAACAACTGGTGACAACTATAGCATAATACATGTGGCACATATATAAATTTGTGCAATGTACAGTAATCTGGTTTCTGACACAACACATATTAATCACAATGCAAGACATAAGATATATTTTAAACTATGTCATCATGGTGCTGTTAGAATTTGCTTATATATAAAGGTAGTCTGAGAGTGAAAAATGTGATTTAAATCACAGTATTGTTTCATCAAAATTGTGTAATGATTAATAAAGATTTTGTTTATCTATAGATAAATTCAATATCAATATTTGAGAATGTCACTCTAAAGGAATTGTCTATTCCATATGTTGATGTAATGAAACAGAGAGAGCATGCAATTTCAATAAAATATATAATTTCCTCCTATCATCTTGAATATTTAATTATCCTTCTCTCTTAATAAGAAGAAAATATCAAAGCATATGCAATGTATATTGATATATTCTGCATATGTGTAAAAATGTGTTAGTGTTGCCTAAATGTAGCCACCAACTGTCAAGAACTACCCAGGTGCAGAATACAAAATGGGCAAGACCCTAATATTACATTCAAATAAAGATAGCAAGAATCAGAGGAATATCTTCAAATACTAATAAATTGAGATTTGGATTACAATGGAATTCGATCTCTGAATCGTGATTCTTCTTTTTAAATACACTTTAAATCGAATTAGAGGATTCATGTTAATATAGATCAATGTGAATGGTTTAGGCAATGTTACGTCCAAATTTGTAAGACAAAAGTAAAGTATAATGAGACATAGCAGAACGGGATAAACCCGGGCTAGAGGGTCCAGCACCAACATCCATCTCTGTAAAAAATTCAATCAGGATTGGATATCATTAATACAAATCAGAACTTTGACACGAACAATCATACATTGTTTTTCAAATTGACAAAGTTAAACATTTTAATTCTTTACGTGAGTTCATTGTTTTAAAAAATGTATTTATAAATAAAGAGATCATGTATATTTAGTTTCAAGCTTTTATGTTGTTGATTGTCCCTTTAATTCATTATTGTCTTCTTGCATTGTCATCAATTGTTAGACATTGAGCGGTCAATTTTTATTTTTACATTGCTAGTATAGCTTTTGTAATTTATAAGATTGAAAATCAGGAGACTTTATTCTTCACATTGATACTAATTAATATATACATTTGACCAACATGTCTAAAGTAATTCCACTGTTACAGCAAACACATGTTCACGTCTCTGCGCAATTATATCTTCCATGATCATTGAGCAATAATTAAAAGCATAATTGCGCATCCGTGATTATGAATTGATTTGGATCTAGTAGTGTGATGAGTATAATTTGTAATGCTTTCGAATATATTTACAATTGTGTGTCTCACAATATTCCAATAGGATCATTGTAAAGATTGAATGGTACTAATTAATATTTCTAACTTTTGTATGAATCGATATTCAATGTATGAAATGGCGGAGGATAGGGATTTCACGGATGCGCAATTCCATTTTAGCTCTGTGACGCATATTTGGGAGAGCTCAAGAAAAAGCATTATTCCTATTTGATGTGTGACAAATCTAAATTCAGATGTCTACCATCATATGTAACATCTGTTGGGAGATCTATATAGGTTTAATATATGACTATATACACATTGCTTAAATATATACTCAAAAATTAGTATATTATATGAAGTCTGATATTTACCTTGTTGAGCCTCTGTAGTGCCTTCTCCCAGGTCACCGATTGGAACTGCACTGGCCTCCGAGTCGGGAGTTTCAGAGCCAGCAGCTGGGGACTGTGAAGGGGCTGAGGAGCTTGCGGAAGCAAATCTGCAGGGGAAACAGAGATTGAGGAGGGTGCATAAAGTCTCCTCATAAGGTTGTAGGAAAAGTTTCCGTGGGGGTGGATCCTGATTCCCACCTCTACGACGGGCTTTATTGCGAAGCCGCAACCTCATATTCCCGAATCTCTGCGAATCTCATAAGATCACAGTAAAAGAGTTCATGACCTCAGCTCTGCTGATGCTGATTGGCTGCTGTTCATTTCTTATTTTTTTATTTTTTTTTACCTGCAGCTGAGCAACAGCTGAAATATATTTTTTTTACACAGAATTTACTCTGCTGAGCTGAGGAAATTGTGAGGTAACATATCTATATGCTCTGGTGATATTTTCCTGTCAGCTTTTTACAGTTATACCGCATCAGTTTCAAGTGATTTAGCATATGAGTAATATGACCCTTTAATAAAAGTTTACAAATATTTTAGATTCAAAAAAGTAAACATTGTATGTATTCATTGTTTATTAAATAAATATTGTGACTCATTGTGAAGTATTGACAATGCTCTATTAAATGTATTTACAATCCCAACAATGCACATCGATTGTGTGCTAGTGCGTGAAATATTATTCGACTTTACATAGATGTGAATCTCGTGTTGAATGATACGTTTACCAAGATATATTTCAATAATGGTGAAATGCGTAATTTGTATTTATAATTGAAATAATTTTTATTGCAAAAACATATACAAGGTATATCACATCTTTTACATTTTCCGTATACATATCTACATCTCCATTTTCTGAAAAGTGTCTCTGAAAAATGTCTCTCAGTTAGAAGTCTATGATATTTATTATGTTTCCACTATCAGAGTTTGAAGAAAGCAAAGTTCACCAATGGAGTAGTTGATGATTGGGTAGTCAAATCTGTAAGTTCTAATAGTTAGTGTGACTATACCTGCGCTCCACATTAGCACCATGGATTAGGGAATATAGCAGATCATTATCAGAAGATTTGAGATTTTCCTTGATATCCCCTTTCTCTCCATGCCACTTTGCTGTATTTTCTTAAAAAACTTTTCTATCTATCCCTCCCCTTCATTAAGTTATAACAACAATCAACATTAAACTTTAAACTTTCCCCTTCCCCCCTCACTCAATGCATCTTGAAAATATCAACTTGCCTGCTCCTCCATTCCACTCGCCAACGATCCGGGGGGAGAGTCCCACCTTTCCAACATAGTCATAGCTATCTACAGTCGCTTGTCTTCCTCTCACCCCTGGAATGTTATAGGTCTTATCTTGGTGTTAAGTTAGTTGTGTGTCTACCCTCTCAGTCTGCGTCTGGTTAGTGTCCGCTTAAGATCCAGTAATTCCAGATCTTTAAAAATTGCTCGTGGTTAGTTTGTATGAATGAGGCTGTTTCAGATAGTTTGTGAATTAATTTAATTTTTTCCATAATCTCTCCCCATGTGGGTGTCCCTACCTTCCAGTAACGTGCCACACATATCCTAGTAGCTGTACAGAGAATGTGTATAAATGTGTTTGTGGCTGAGTTGAAGGGTTTTATATGTTCATTTAATAAAGCTTGGGTCGCGGTCAGAGTGATGTTTTCCGAGAGCACCTCACTCAGCAATTTAGATAACTTAGCCCATAGCAGTTGTACCCTAGGGCATTCCCACCACATATGTATATATGTTCCTGCCTCCTCGCATCCCCTATAGCAATTTCTACTGCCAGCTTGAGTGTAGTGTGAGGTGATCATTGGAGTAAGATACCACCTATAAACAGTTTTGATGCAATTTTCTTTCAGATCTGCACTGATCATACCTCTGCTTGAGCTCTTAAGGATGTCTTCCCATTCCTCTTTGGAATGTATTATTTTGGTATCTCTTTCCCATTTCTCCATTAAAGGAGATTTAGAAGAATGTTTGGCTGATTGTAATGATATGTATAGGGTAGAGATCAAGCCCTTATGACGGGAATCAGTACTACACAGCTTCTCTAATGTCGTTGTGTGCTGTCTAGGTTGTTTAGGTAGGGCCTTATTTATAGTAGATGCAATCTGCAGGTATAGGAACCAATGCAGTTTGTCTGGTAGTATTTTTTCCTGTATTTGTTGGTAAGTAGCTAATTTCCCTTTATGAAGAAAGTCTGCTAGCCTATAAAGCCCCTTATTTGCCCATTTACCGATTAGTCCCTGATGTTCAGGGTTCATCAGTGTCCTTAATGGCCTTATTAATGAGTCAGATGGTAAAAGTTTTAGTTTGCCAGTTAACAAGTGCCACATTGACATCATTTCCCCAGTTATTTTTGAGGCTGTAGTTAGTTTAAGGATATCTTTCGGGTGTTCCCAAAGTATATCTTCTGATTGCTTATAACCTGTTATTAAAGTCTCTACCTTTACCCAAATCAATTCTTTTTGCTTTTTGCTCAGTAATGTGGTCTGTGCTAGTCTCGCTGCTTGATAATAATTAAGCAAATTTGGTACCCCTACTCCCCCTAGTTGTTTATGTTGCATTAACACTTGTGAAGGTATCCTAGCTGTTTTATTTCCTCTTATGAATCTGATCAGATCCATCTGAAGTTTATTTAATTCTGGTAATGGGATCTTAATCGGTAGGGCCCGAAAGAAATATAACAGTCTAAGGAGGACGTTCATCCTGACCGCCGATAGTCGGCCGTACCAGGAAAAACCTCCAGCTTTCCATTTTTTAATCTCCTTTCTAATTGTTTTATATAGAGGTACATAGTTTAATTTGTATAGGTTTGATGTATCAACCGACAACTTAACTCCCAAGTATTTAATTGCCCCTGCAGCCCACTCAAACAAAAAATTGGTTGCAATAGTCTTTTTGGTGTGGTCAGGGAGGGCGATAGATAGTGCTTCGCATTTTTCCTGATTTATCTTATATCCTGATATATCAGCATAATCTTGTAAAATACGATATAAATGGGGTAGGGATTCCAGTGGTTTGGTCAGGGTAAGAAGGATGTCGTCTGCAAATAAAGAAATTTTAAATTCCTCGCTACCCAACGAGACTCCGTGTATTTCTGAGGTCAAGCGAATCACTGCTGCTAGGGGCTCTATGCATAAGGCAAATAAAAGTGGCGATAAGGGGCATCCCTGTCTTGTCCCATTTTGAATATCAATCTTCTTGGATTGGTAGCCTGCCGCTCTAATGTGGGCAGTAGGATTAGAATAAATACTTCTTATAGCCTGAACAAATGGTCCACTAAATCCCAATTTACTCAAGACCTCAAACATAAAAACCCAATCTATTCTGTCAAACGCCTTCTCCGCGTCCAAGGACAGGACCAGAGAAGGCGTTTTTGTCTTATGGAGGTAGTCAACCAGGGAGATCGTATGTCTTATATTGTCAGGAGCCTCTCTTCCGGATATAAATCCCACCTGGTCTGGGTGAATTAGGGTCGGTAGATGTGATTTGAGTCTATTTGCCAAAATTTTACTAAAAATCTTTATATCTTGGTTGATTAAGGATATGGGCCTATAATTTTGGCACAATTTTGGATTTCGTCCTGGCTTAGGGATCACCACTATCTTAGCCTGTAAAATTTCTGTTGGGATTGCTTTACCTTGTAGGATGTTGTTGCAAAATGTTACAACGTGTGGGGCTAGAATTGATTTGAAAAGTTGATAGTATTCACCTGGGAACCCGTCTGGGCCCGGTGCTTTTCCTGGTTTGAGCTCCTTAATGGCTACAAGGACCTGGCTGACACCTCCGCATTCAGTTCGTCCCTAATCGTTTTATCAATAGGTGTTAGTTTAGCCTCATCTAGGAATCTATGGAGCGTCTGTCTTGTCTTATCATTTTGCGTCATTTTGTTTCCGTCATAAAGTTGTGTGTAATATTGAGCAAAGCTATCAGCTATTTCTTGGGGATTCGAGGTATATGTGCCATTATCTTTTTGTAGGGTTGGTATAGAAAAGGATTTTGTCTGTTCTCTAAGCTTATGTGCTAGATACTTATCTGGCTTGTTAGAGTAGAGAAAATAATTTGCTTTCAGCCTGTGAGCTGCCCTTAGAGATGCCTTATTCATAATTGTTGATAATTCTACTCTCTTTGCTTGTAGTTCTTGGAACAATGTTTCTGATTGGTCTCGCTGGTGCAGTTTTGTGAGTGTGTCTATTTGGGCCTGTAGAGAGTCTATTTGAGATCTATTAGCCTTGGTAAAAGCTGCCTTTTCTTTTATGAGTAATCCTCTAATAAAAGGTTTATGTGCTGCCCAGGTGCTAATCGGATTAGAAGTGGAACCCGTGTTTAATGCCCAGTATTCTGACATAGCTTGTGAGATGGAGTTAAGTATACCTGGTTGTTGTAGCACAAAAGGGTCGAAGTTCCAAGAACGTGTTGTGCTAATGTGGAATGTTTCTCTAATGTGAATTTGGACTATAGAATGGTCTGACCAAGCGCAAGCATGAATAGTAGAAGATGCCAAGTCAGGAAGCCAGATCTGGCTTAAGTAAACGTAGTCTAATTTTGAGTATGTTTTGTGAGCATGGGAATAGTAGGTGTAGTCTAGTGTTCTCCCATATAGAGTGTCCCAGGAGTCTAGAATGTTGTGGGATAGAAAAATCTCCTTTATTTTTTTTACCATAGAGTTATGTCTAAGTTGTTTTTGGGTCAGTTTGGATTGGCCTGTACCTTGAAATTTATATAGTTCTATATTAAAATCACCCCCCCAGCAGGATTCTATCTTGTGTCCATTGGGTAAGCAGATAGGAGATGTGTGTGAAAAAAGAGATCTGCGTCTCATTGGGAGCGTATATATTGCATAAAACAATTTGCTTATCTCGTTGCCTACCTCTGACTATTAAAAACCTCCCCTCTGGATCTCTGATCGTCTCCTCCACTACTAAACCCAGGGATTGGTGTATCAGTATCGAGACCCCCCGCTTCTTTTTGTCTGTCGTTGAATGATAGTGTTGAGTAAAGTTTCTGGCCCAATATTTCGGAATTACGTCTTTGGTGAAGTGAGTCTCTTGTAAGAAAATTATATTAGCTTTAAGTTTAAGATATTGGGTCAGTGCCGTCCGTCTCTTAAGGTCTGTGTTGAGGCCCCTAACGTTATGTGATATTAAACGTATGTCAATAGTCATTACTTACAATTTGAAGTCTGGGACTCTCGCCCCCGGATCCGCCTCTACTAATTCTTCTGCCGCTCTCCTCAGAGATTCTAGATGGGGACTTTTGTTTCTAGGAAATTTATCTGAGTAGGAGAGACAAAATAGCAGAGCGAGAACAAAAGCAAGAACAGTCAGATTACATAATGTTTTCAACAAGATAATTGTGGTACATTGAGTGAGAACATAAAAAACAATAGAGAACTGGTATCTCCCACATTTAAAAACTGCATGTAGGAGTAAAACATAAGAGATGTAGAAAACCTTCAATCCCACCCTCCCCCCCCCTCTTTACATTATCCACTATTTAAGTGGTTGCTTACTCCCACTGCTGGGATGCTAACTTCGGGCACAGAAAATGTTCAAGTTTACCTTGTTTCTGCTACCAACAGTTTAGTTCTCAAACAATCTTCAACAAAGAATGACATTTAACTTTTGTAGTTCTTGATCTCCTTAATTCGTATCTCCTGTTTCCTCACAGGCAAATGAGCACCTTGTTGTGTGTAGAATCAGATTCTCATGTCTTGGATTTCTTCTTTGTCACTTTGGTCCATCTTTGTTTATTCAGTTGTTTAGACCTAGACGATTGCTGCGCCGAATCTTCTGCTTGTTCCGGTTGCGATAGTTCCGGCGGCTCCAGTGATAGTTGCTTGCAGATTGTTGGTATCTCAGCTGGTTCTTTTAGACTCATTCATCGGCCATTGTGCAGAATGTGTAAGTTGAAAGGGAACCCCCATCTGTATCTGATTTGGTGTTTCCTCAGTAGCATGGTGAGTGGTCTCAGCTCGCTTCTTCTTTGTAACGTTTTGATACAGAGATCTTGGTAGAATTGAATCACTGATCCTTGGAATTTGAATGTAGGGTTCTTTCTTGCTGCCGTAAGAATTTCCTCTTTTTCTGGGAATCTGTAGAATTTGACCACCACATCTCTAGGGGGTGCTTCTTCTTTTGGTTTGGGTCTTAGTGCTCTATGGGCCCTTTCCAGCTGGTATTTGTCATCATTCACCTCACCTGAGATAGCTTGGAAAAGTTGATGTAGGTAGGTACTCAATTCTTCTGTTGTAACAGATTCCGGTATTCCCTTTAATCTTAGGTTGCACCTCCGAGTTCTGTTTTCAAGATCTTCTAGTTTGTCTTGTATCTCAGAGACCTCTTGTTGTTGTGCTGTGAGTTGCATGGTAACATTCGTGAGCTCTTCTGCTGTCGAGGTTTCCGCCTCTTCTAATGCCGCTACTCTGGAGCCTAAATCTGTTACATCTTGTTTTATTTCTGTTAGACTGTCAGTCACAGTGTTCTGGAATGCGTCAAATTTTTCCCATAGTTTATTGAAGTTTTTATCAATATCTTTTTTAGATACCAACGACCTAAGGTCAGCTTTAGTGACAGGAATGGAGTCCTCTTCAGCGAACTGTGAATCTGAGTCAGAGTCCATATCTTCTTCTGTGGCATTGTTGGTTGTCTCCTTTTCTTTTGCAGGTTTAAAAAATAAATTAGCTGCTGGTGTTTTAGGGCCTTGAGAAGATTTGTTATGTTTTCTCGCCGCCATGGTAGCTGTTCAGAGTTCGTCTCTGGTGGAAAATAATAGTAGTTTTAAATTGGGGCTGTTGATCTGTACTGTTCTGCCCTCTCTGCTGTGTACTATGATTTCACTCCTTGTTAGGTAGGGTGGTACTGTATATCTATCTTTCACCTGCTTGGTGGTTCAGTTCCGTTTATTGAATATTACATTAGTCTGATGCCATCTGTGACAAAAATATCTCTGCACTCCACTATCTTTCTGTTTTTATTTCAGCTTTTGATGTGAATTACATGCGTAGATCTCGGTCTGATTTCATAACAGGATAGTAGTGGGCCCATGAGCGCCAATTGTGATGAGGCGTGGTTCTGCTGTTCATGTGTTAAAATAATGGCATATATAGAGATACGGTTCAGTGTCTTAAATATGTTGCTTTAATATTAATGTAGTTTTCATATCTCTATAGTGCATATTTAGTTCACTTGTATTATCAGTTAAGAGAGTTTGAGTCCCATGTAGTTATACTGTGTGTCTCAATTTTCTTATTGATTATTTTCCTGCAGCACTTGTCAGTATCTGTTATTTCCTTTTATTTTAAAAAAGAAGGTTTTTGAGAGGTCCGAGTAGGCCATAGTAGCTAAACTTTTCAGTCCATGTTTTGTGTGTCACCTTCAAGAGATTACTTGTCCCTTTGTATTAATAATTGTAGCTTTTAAACGGTGCTACGCTTTCTATTTGTAATATCCCGGTAGCGGGACCACCAGTCGCCTTGTTAGTCAGGCTGGAAGCAGAGGCCTGTCACCTCCTCGGTCGCTTCTTAGATCGACTGGGTATCAGTCAGTTTGGCGCTACTCTGCCTACATATATGTGCGGTCAAGGTCCAGCTCTCGTTAGCTTACCGCCACTATGTTCACTTCGGTAATCAGACCATAGCCTCTGTTGTTAGCTTCTGCCTGTAAGGCCACATGGTTAAGATGGCGGGCGGCTCCGCTTGTTCCGTCTTGTATCTATGACCAGCCCGGTCCTGTTTCGCTCAAATCAGTCTCTCAGTTGCTTCGGTTCAGGCTACAGCACTTCCCCTGTCATCTTTCAGCCTGTGCTGGATAACGATTAGCCCATATATTAGGTATAGATCAGCAGTGTTTAGCGGAGCTCACAGATTACACCACCATTCACCTTGAGCTCCAGGGTAGCTACAGTTATAAAGGAACATATACCCTGATTCCTAGGGTGTACTTCAGAGAGGAATTGAACCATTAAGATTAACACAGGGTATACTAACAGAACTGACTAGGGAAGTGAACCGAGAAGTCAGGAGCATTATCTTTCATGCTCCTATATAATCATATTGAATTACCGTAATTTGTATTTATAATGGACGTTACTTTGAGAAAATTAAAGGGAATATTTTAAAATAGAAAATAAAGTTTCTGTTCCTTATTTATAAAAATCAAATAGAGCATGTATTTGTCTGAAATGCTCACATATAATTTTATTTTTCAAGGTGTCTTTATTGTTAAGGAGCAGATATGCAATAGAGTGAAGTATCTAAAGACATCTGGCTAACCATTGCAACTATGCATTGTTGCCCACCCACAAATAAGTAGATATGTCCCAGTAATGTTTTGCTGCTCATAAGCCTATGCATATAGTTTGTGCAAACTTAGGATAACATGAGAATGAACCATATGTGATTACTAAAGTCCATTTTTATTTTAGATTCAAATCTGCTCTGTCTGAATCATGGAAGATTAACTTTTGGTTGCATTTCCCTTTCACTACAAATGAAATAGCCATCACAAACTATTCACTAAAGCTAAATAGTTTACATAATAGCCAATATTCTAATAGTAAATATGCAATGGTAAATTAAAAAAAAAAAATATGCAGTCATGTCTAAATATGATAATATGTTTAAATGGATGAGTGTATATCCCGTGAAAGGTTATATACATTTAAAGGGACAGTAAACCAAAAATAGATATTTACTTTAATACACATTCCACATTTTGGCATACTTGATCCCGTTATATAATTATACATTTGACCTGTGTGAGGACGTTGTATGTAAAGTGCCTACTTATCTCCCTCCTTTGATGGAGCTTTGATGGAGCACTAGAGTGAAAAGTCATCAATATGGCATACAATAACTATCTCTGTCTAAATGTGAAAATAAACTTCGCTATCATGTTTTCTTTAAAGATAATTTAATCTACCTAGGTTACCTTGCAAATAATGAGACCATAATAACTAAGCTATATTTATTTTAAGAATATATTAAAGTTTTTTTTAAAATGATAGATATTAGAATGGGAATATAAAATTAAACTACACTGTCACTTTAATCTAACAAGTTCACCCTCCACATTTCTTAAAAGTGACATGACCAAAGTTGTTATATAGACTTTATACTGCATAGCCTCGTCATTAACATTTTAGGATTTCTACATCTCTAAATCATACAACCAAAAATTAGATGGCTTTATCTAACTCCACCTTTACTTTTCTAAGATGCAAGACTCTAACACTCATTATCTGCTTGAGCTGTGTTGATAGTTAAATTTTTTTCTAAAAATGACAACTGTATTATATTTAATATCAGGCATGTGCTTGTAAAATAGATACTTTAACAAACAGTCATGGAACTAATATTTTGTTTACATGTCCTAATATTCGAAGGATGTATTTCTTATTATCTTACTTGGATAGTGTAAGGGTTTTTTCCCTGTTGTGTTTGCCATGTGCTGCTGGCAGTTATTTTACTCACCTCTCTTCCTGACTATGGTGCATTGTGGGCGATGCTGCTCAATTCCTGCACTTCCTTTTATGGCCAGACTGGTGTGCATCATCCATGTGAGACAGGATGCAGTCTCAGAATTGTGATGTAATCACTTATTATTTAAAGGGCCTCTGTTCAGTATGCTTTGCCTTTGCGTTGTCTCAGACCTGTTTGTGAGAGTTCCTAGACGTGTTTGACAAGGTGCGTGTCGGTACATTGCCTCCTCACCGGTCTTACGATTGTGCCATAGACCTGCAACCCGGAGCCATTCCTCCTCGGGGCCGGGTGTACCCTCTGTCTGTTGCAGAGAATTGTGCTATGGAGGAGTATGTTGCCGATGCTTTGTGGCGGGGGATCATCCGCAAATCCTTCTCTCCTGCAGGGGCTGGCTTCTTCTTTGTGAAGAAAAAGGGTGGCGAGTTAAAACCATGTATCGATTATAGGCGTCTTAATCGTCTTACCATTAAGAATGCTTACCCTATTCCGCTCATTATGGAACTCTTTGACTGCCTCAAGGGAGCTACGGTCTTTACTAAACTTGATTTGAGAGGAGCGTACAATCTCGTTAGGATTAAGGAGGGAAAACAGCATTTAACACCAGGAGCGGGCATTATGAGTATCTTGTAATGCCCTTTGGCCTTTGTAATGCTCCTGCTGTTTTTCAGGAATTTATTAATCATGTCCTACAAGATATGTTGCAACAGTGTGTTGTGGTGTACTTAGACGACATCCTCATACACTCACCCACACTTGAGGCTCATCGTTCTGATGTTACACGGGTTCTTCAGAGACTACGTGAGAATGACCTGTTTTGTAAACTCAAGAAATGTGAGTTCCATCAGACTCAAGTAACCTTCCTAGGTTATGTTATCTCCGTTGCAGGGTTCTCCATGGATTCTGACAAGTTATCTGCAGTTCTGCAGTGGCCTCGTCCAGTTGGTCTTCGGTCTATTCAACGTTTTTTGGGGTTCGCCAATTACTATAGAAAGTTTATTAAAAACTTTTCTTCCTTGGTCAAACCTATCACAGACATGACCCGTAAAGAGAATGATCCACTCCATTGGTCACCTACTGTCATTAAGGCCTTTGAAAGTCTTAAGACTGCGTTTGCTGCCGCTCCAGTTCTGGCTCATCCTAACCCTGTGTGCCTTTCGTTCTTGAGGTCGATGAGTCTGAGACTGGAGTAGGTGCCCTCTTGTCTCAACGCCCTACGCCTGACAGTTCCTTGCATCCGTGTGGTTTCTTCTTTAAGAAATTGTCTCCAGCAGAGTGCAATTATGAAATTGGCGACAGGGAATTACTGGCCATAATTTTGGCACTTAAGGAATGGAGGCATCTTCTCGAGGGTACTAGCGTGACAGTGCTCATTCTTACTGACCACAAGAATTTAACTTATCTATCTGAAGCAAAACGTTTGTCGCCCCGACAGGCCAGATGGGTACTATTTTTGTCTCGGTTTAATTATGTGGTCTCCTACCTGCCTGGTAGTAAGAATGTTAGGGCTGATGCCCTCTCTCGACAATTTTCGCCTTTGTCCAAGGAGGAGTCTGTACCTACTCCTGTTATACCTCCTGACCATATTTTGGCTACCATACGTACTAATTTGACTTCTCCCTTGGGGGAGGAAATCCTGGCTGCACAAACCAATGCACCTCCTGAGAAACCTAGTGGTAAGTGTTTTGTTCCTGAGAATCTTCAAACTAAACTTTTGCACACTTACCACTATCCAAAAGCCGCAGGTCACCCAGGCAAGAACCAAATGATTTGGTCTGTCACTCGACAATTCTGGTGGCCAAGTCTTCGTTCTGATGTTGCTGCGTATGTTGCCTCCTGCTCAGTTTGTGCACAGAATAAGACTCCTCGACGTCTTCCTGTGGGTCTTCTTCAACCTATTGCTAATGGTGAGTGTCCTTGGACACATCTTTCCATGGACTTCATTGTCGAGCTTCCTGTTTCCAATGCAATACTGTTATCCTTATGGTGGTTGACAATTTTTCTAAAATGTCACATTGCATTCCCTTGATGAAGCTGCCTACCGCTCAGGAGCTTTCTTAAATTTTTGCCCGGGAGGTCTTCCATTTACATGGATTACCCAAGGAGATAGTGTCGGACCGGGGTAGCCAGTTTGTCTTCAGATTGTGGCTTTCCTTTTGTGCTCAAATCGGGATCCAGCTTTCCTTCTCCTCGGCATATCACCCTCAATCCAGTGGGGCTGCAGAATGGTCTAATCAAGCTCTGGAACAGTTCCTCCGTTGCTATGTCTCAGATCACCACAATAATTGGTCTGAACTGTTACCTTGGGCAGAGTTTGCTCGTAATAGTGCTATTAATGCTTCCTCCAAGATATCCCCATTCATGGCGAATTATGGGTTTCAACCATCCTTGTTGCCCGTTTCATTCATGTCTCAGGGTATTCTGGCTTTGGAGGAGCATCTCCGGCAACTCCGTTCCACGTGGGTGCAGATTCAGGATTGCCTTCATCATTCTATGCAGCACCAAAGGTTCCAGGCTGATCGTAGGTGTCTGCCCGCACCTTCCTACCAGGTTGGTGAGAGAGTTTGACTGTCCTCCCGCAACTTGAACCTTCATGTGCCTTCCAATAAATTGGCTCCCCGTTATGTTTGTCCTTTTCGAATTCTCCGACGGGTTAATCCTGTTGCCTACGCTATTGACCTTCCTACTGCTATGCGCATCTCCAATGTTTTCATGTCTCCCTCTTGAAACCATTGGTTTGTAATCGGTTTACCACTGTGTTGCCTCGTCCCTGTCCTATCTTTGTTGACAACCATGAGGAGTATGAGGTCAGCAGCATTATTGACTCTCGTATGTCCAGGGGCCGTGTACAGTATTTGGTTCACTGGAGAGGCTATGGTCCGGAGGAGCGTTCTTGGGTTCCCTCCTCTGATGTTCATGCTCCTGCCCTCCTCCGTGCCTTCCATGCCCGTTTCCCCAATAATCCTTTTGTCCTCCCGCGTGGGAGGGGTCGTTGAGGGGAGGGTACTGTCAGGGTTTTTTCCCTGTTGTGTTTGCCATGTGCTGCTGGCAGCCATTTTACTCACCTCTATTCCTGACTATGGTGCATTGTGGGGGATGCTGCTCAATTCCTGCACTTCCTTTTATGGCCAGACTGGTGTGCATCATCCATGTGAGACAGGATGCAGTCTCAGAATTATGATGTGCAGGGTACTCACAATGTGAAAAGGCACTCCAATGTGCCTATAGGAGCAGGCTGGTATTCACAGCAAACCAGCTGGCTGGACCGGCAATCCAGGATACCCAAGGTAGAAGACTCTGTGTCTTAACGGACTGTATATACTGGATCCAGCAATATGGGAACAGGAGCTAGGTGCAAACAAAGGCACACCACTGTGTGAATCTGTAGGGGTACACTGATAAATATGCAATCTGTGCAGGGTACTCACATTCTGTGGTGGCACTCAATTGTGCCAATAGAGACAGGCTGGCTTTCTCAGCAACCCAGCTGGCTGTGTAGGATATGAAGCAGGATAATAGGCAGCAAACAGGATTGACAGGTAGCTCAGAAATGGACAATTGCAATGAGGATATATGGTTAAAAAAGGATTTTAATAAAAATTAAAAACAATAAAATACATATATCCCTCATGCACAATAAGTAAGTGACATGCAACGCGTTTCTCGGTGTCAACCGTTTCCTCAGGCATGTATTCTAATTCTACATAAACATCTTATAAAGACCTGAGCTACCTGTACTGCCCCACCCTTCATAACAAAAGAGACCAATCACAAAGGGCCTTTGTTTAATTGCCCATTAGTTGATGCACCTGCACACTTCTCATCCCATACCCTAATAGGCTTACTGGGCTTGTACATGTGTTATGTTAAATGTGAGGGGATACAAACTAAATGTTTTTTTTTTAAAAAATTTACCCCAATTAAAGATCATAATAACATTATAACATTGCTATATGTTTAATAATATTACATATACGCTCCCGGTATATGGCCATAAATAGATACCTCATTGGATCTGAGATTAGCCTCATTCTATAACAATAAAAACAAATATTCATACCTGTCTGTTGGTCTTTGGCGTAGTACATAACTGATACATAAGATATACAAATACCGAATTTTTCTATATTAAATCTTCTATGTTTCACTGTGTAACACAGTGAAACATAGAAGATTTAATATAGAAAAATTCGGTATTTGTATATCTTTTGTATCAGTTATGTACTACGCCAAAGACCAACAGACAGGTATGAATATTTGTTTTTATTGTTATAGAATGAGGCTAATCTCAGATCCAATGAGGTATCTATTTATGGCCATATACCGGGAGCGTATATATAATATTATTAAACATATAGCAATGTTATAATGTTATTATGATCTTTAATTGGGGTAAAAAAAATTTAAAAAAACATTTAGTTTGTATCCCCTCACATTTAACATAACACATGTACAAGCCCAGTAAGCCTATTTGGGTATGGGATGAGAAGTGTGCAGGTGAATGTAATATTTCCTGTCGCTTTAAAAACTAATGTATTTAAATGTCAACTATGAAATGTATCCCTTTATCTGTATGATTGATAACAATCTGAGTCCTCTCTAGCACAAAGTAGGGGGAATGTATATTAAATAAATGTCTTCAGACATGTTTAAAATTGTCTGACACATTCAATATATTATGAATTATTTGGTTCACTGGAGAGGCTATGGTCCGGAGGAGCATTCTTGGGTTCCCTCCTCTGATTCGTAATAGCATGCATTGTGCAAACTATCTTCATTATGTGTCATATTCATCACTTTCAAAATAGAGGATTTTAAAATACCATCAAAAAGACAAGAGGAAACATAAGTGTTTCCCATAGGATGTATCCTGCATCCCCAGTCTTGTTCCAGAGAATTGTGTACACTTACCATGTGAACGTGTATTTGTATGTTTTTCAAAGTCAACACAGTTGAAAGACAATACCACAGACATGATCACATTGGTATTCTTCACTTTCAGTCTGCTATTCTTCACTTTCAGTCTGGTATTCTTCACTTTCAGTCTGTAGATGAAGTCAATCTTCCTAATGGAAAATAAAGTGTATTTTAAATCTGTAATAAAATGTTACTAAGCGTATGTAGCCTCTTTCATGTTATGTTCTAACACTCAAGGGTAAAGCAAAGTCACATAAATTGTGCATACTTAACCTCTGATGTATGACTCAATTCAATGTGCTTCAGAGTATCCCTTTATCTGCTGTCACATTAATCCATTTCAGAATATATAAAATCTAATAATGTATACACTGAGTATGTATGTATGTATTGGGTACTTGTAAAGTGCGGCTAATGACCTGTAAGGGTCTAAAGGCTCTGATCATTTTATCAACCTCGGAAGGATGAAAGGCTGAGTGGACCTCACCGAGGATCGAACCTGCAACCCTTGGGTTGCTACAGAGCTCAGCCACAGTGCCTTAGCATGCGTTGTGTAAATGTGTAAACTAATAGTGTGCCATATGATGGATCAGCAGCCAACCCTCCCCATCTGGTTCCATACAATGTGTATACTTACAATGTGAAGGTGTCTTTATATGTTTGTCGAAGTCAGCACAGTTGAAAGACAATGCCACAGACATGATAACATTGGTATACTTCACTTTCAGTCTGTAGATGAAGTCATCTCCCTAATGTAAAATAAATTGAAAATCAAATATCTAAACAAATTGTACATAGTTTTTCATCCCTCCCCCTAACACTACCTATTTCCTAATATGTTTATAGCAATAGCTTACTAAGCATATGTAGCCTCTTTTGTGTTATGTTCTAACAATCAAGTGTTAAGCTGAGTCACATACATTGTGCAGACTTAACCTATGATGTATGACTTTGGCAATACTATGTGCTTCAGAGTATCCCTTTATCTGCTATCTGTGGCATTTATCTCTTTCAGACTATCTAAAATCTAATAATGTGTAAAATAAATAATACATTAAAACTAATTGTATGCCATATGATGGATCATTGTGCAAAATCCCCTCCCCCCATCTCGCTCCATACTTTGAGGGATATTTATCAAGCCGTCAATCGCAAATATGCTGGAATTCCGCAGTGTAATTGTGACGAGCCTGATTCGACCTATTTATCAAAGCCTACAGACCGGCAAAAGTTGAAATTTGTGACGTAACATACGATCCACCAGTCTCAATCTGACACAGATCGATGCTTATGTCATTACAGATGTTCTGAATACAAATTCAGCACTATCTGACAAATCTTGCAAGTTATTAATTTCTAACAGGTACGCTTGCTACTATTCCGGCCCAGCATACCTGGTTTTCAATCCACCACCCTGGAGGCCGCAGATGCCATAGGAATCAATAGGAGTCTGAAAGCAGCGAAAGCTTATGTTCGATGCTGCCAGAAATCCCATTGATTTCTATTCTAGAATAAAAGTTACGTTTACACTTAACACCCTAACATAAGCCCGAGTCTAAACACCCCTAATCTGCTGCCCCGACATTGCCGCCACCTACATAATGTTATTAACCCCTATTCTGCCGCTCCCGGACCCCGCCGCAACATAAATAAACGTATTAACCCCTATCCCGCCACTCCCGGAGCCCACCGCAACACAAATAAATGTATTAACTCCTATCCCACCACTCCCGGAGCCCACCACAACTAAATAAATATATTAACCCCTATCCCGCCGTGCCAAACCCCGCAACAACTGTAATAAAATTTTAACACAAAATAAAAAACACTAAGTTGCACAAAATAAAAAATAAGTTATCAAATATTTAAACTAATTACACCTAATCTAATAGCCCTATAGAAAAAAAAAAAAAACCCAAAATAAAAAAAAAACCCTAGCCTACACTAAACTATAACGATCTTCGCCACCCTACTAGGGCTGTATTGGAGGGCTCCTCCAGACCTGTCTAGGCATCGTAACCACATTTTGAGGAGCCCAAACATCCGCTCCACTACAGCCCTAGTCCGTTTGTGTGCCCGATTATAGCGCACCTGGGCGTCGTCTGTGGGGTTATGTATAGGCGTAATGAGCCAAGGCCGGCTCATGTAACACGAATCACCTATAAATAATGAACATGACAAAATGTCAATATTACAAATATCTTAAAAATGGTATGATATGAAAATACATTTAAATAAAATGATACAATGCATTTGTGTATACAAAAATCGCCTAAACTAGACATTTGCTGAAAGAGACAAATAAATGGTTAAATCACATCATATACCTGCACATTTAAGCTAGGACCTACTACATATCTGTTTGGAGCTAAAACTAGACATTTGCTGAAAGAGAGAATTAAATAGTTAAAGCGCATCATATATCTGCACATTTAAGCTTGGACCTGCTACATATCTGTTTGGAGCTAAAACTAGACATTTGCGGAAAGAGTGAAATAAATGGATAAATCGCATCCTATAGCTGCACATTTAAGCTATCACCTGCTACATATCTGTTTGGAGCTAAAACTAGACATTTGCTGAAAGAGACAAATAAATGGTTAAAGCGCATCCTATATCTGCACATTACACAAACACAACTGTTTGCGAACATTACAGTGGCAATTGTCTAATTTCTGAACCGTGCTGTGCACAAGTACTCACCAATGAGCCACCCATGGGGAAAATGTCTGTCCTCAAACTGCTGCCAGAGTGAGGACTGCCTGAGGATACTGGCATCATGACAGGCCCCCCCGAAATTCGCACACACATACATAATCCTCACACGTGCGTCGCAAACGAACTGCACGTTCAGACTATGAAAATGCAATCTATTGCTCCCAAGACATTGGGCATTTGAGCTATTGCATAGAATTCCCTCTTGAGTCACCTCCAATCGTCCTCATTTCGAGGGAATTTTATGTAAAGCTGACAAACTCGTACCATGGCGTTCAGAAACCTTTCAGAAACCACAGAGAAGGTACCCTGAGACAACCCATGCATGTACCCCTTTCCGGATTGAAAGCTTCTGGAGGCCAAGACATATATGCAGCATATCATCTTGGTCATGCCAGGGATTGCAGTCCGCATACGTTTAAGTGGCTCAAGATGAGGTTTAAGTACTTCGTAAAGGCTACTCTCGATTGAGCCTATACTTGTCAAAAACCTCAAAGTCGCTTATGTTCTTAAAGGTGGGCCTCACCTGTGAACACGAGGACCTCTGGTCAGACGTTCCCCACGCCTCTCTTGGAGATGCCGAGCACGCCTGACTCTGTTGTACAAAACTTGTACAACAGCACCTGCACAATCTAACTGAGGGTCATCCATATTTGCAAAGCCAAGCAGCACAAAGCGTAACAGCAGAGCAAACAACCATAGATTAACCCCTTAATGACCACAGCACTTTTCCATTTTCTGTCCGTTTGGGACCAAGGCTATTTTTACATTTCTGCGGTGTTTGTGTTTAGCTGTAATTTTCCCCTTGCTCATTTAATGTACCCACACATATTATATACCGTTTTTCTCGCCATTAAATGGACTTTCAAAATATACCATTATTTTCCTCATATCTTATAATTTACTATAAAAAATTTTATAAAATATGAGGAAAAAATAGAAAAAAACACATTTTTTCTAACTTTGACCCCCAAAATCTGTTATACATCTACAACCACCAAACAAAAACCATGCTAAATAGTTTCTAAATTTTGTCCTGAGTTTAGAAATACCCATTGTTTACATGTTCTTTGCTTTTTTTGCAAGTTATAGGGCCATAAATACAAGTAGCACTTTGCTATTTCCAAACCACTTTTTTTCAAAATTAGCGCTAGTTACATTAGAACACTGATATCTTTCAGGAATCCCTGAATATCCCCTGACATGTATATAAATATTTTTTAGAAGACATCCCAAAGTATTGATCTAGGCCCATTTTGGTATATTTCATGCCACCATTTCACCGCCAAATGCGATCAAATAAAAAAAAATGTTCACTTTTTCACAATTTTTTTCACAAACTTTAGGTTTCTCACTGAAATTATTTACAAAAAACTTATGCAATTATAGCATACATGGTTGTAAATGCTTCTCTGGGATCCCCTTTGTTCATAAATAGCAGACATATATGGCTTTGGTTTTGCTTTTTACTAATTAGAAGGCTGCTAAATGCGACTGCGCACCACACGTGTATAATGCCCAGCAGTGAAGGGGTTAATTAGGGAGCATGTAGGGAGCTTCTAGGGTTAATTTTAGCTTCAGTGTAGTGTAGTAGACAACCCCAAGTATTGATCTAGGCCCATTTTGGTATATTTCATGCCACCATTTCACCGCCAAATGCAATCAAATTAAAAAAACGCTAAATTTTTCACAATTTTAGGTTTCTCACTGAAATTATTTACAAACAGCATGTGCAATTATGGCACAAATAGTTGTAAATGCTTCTCTGGGATCCCCTTTGTTCAGAAATAGCAGACATGTATGACTTTGGCGTTGCTTTTTGGTAATTAGAAGGCCGCAAAGTGCTGCTGCGCATCACACATGTATTATGGCTAGCAGTCAAGGGGTTAATTAGGTAGTTTGTAGGGAGCTTGCAGGGTTAATTTTAGCTTTAGTGTAGAGATCAGCCTCCCACCTGACACATCAGACCCCCTGATATCTCCCAAACAGCTCCCTTCCCTCCCCCACCCCACAATTGTCACCGCCATCTTAAGTACTGTCAGAAAGTCTGCCAGTACTAAAATAAAAGTTTTTTTTTTTTTTTTAAAATACATCTTTAGCATATTTACATTTGCTACTTTGTAGGATCCCCCCTTAGCCCCCAACCTCCCTGATCCCCCCCAAAAACAGCTCTCTAACCCCCCCCCTGCCTTATTGGGGGCCATCTTGGGTACTGGCAGCTGTCTGCCAGTACCCAGTTAACAATATTTTTTTCTCTTTTTTATTTATTTTTTTTACATTTTTCTGTAGTGTAGCTTCCCCACGACCAACCCCTACCCCCACCCCCTCCCAGATCCCTTAGATTACTTTTTGGGGGCATTTATTCCCCCTCTTCCTCCCACTTACTACATGATTATTTTTGTAGTGTAAGCGGTTCCCACCCGCTCCCTCCCGTGTACGCGCCCGCCCGCCGATCCCCCGTGCACGCGCGCGTGTCTGTGCGCGCCCCTGACTCTCCCGCCCCCGATCCCGCCCCCCTCTGTGTATCTGAAGCCATTGATGGCCGCCCACCCGCCTCCCACTGCAGCTCCCACCCACCAACGATTGCGGCCATCGTTATTGCAGGATGCCTCGATATTGAGGCATCCTGCAATAACCGGAAAGCAGCTGGAAGCGATGAGGATCGCTTCCAGCTGCTTTCCAAACCGAGGACGTACGCCATACGTCCTCAGGCGTTAACTGCCTTTTTTCTGAGGACGTATGGCGTACGTCCTCGGTCATTAAGGGGTTAACAAGGTATGCAAACACACAGAAGCGATTTGATACAATGTCTATCACAAGGGACGCTTTGGCCATGGTGTGTGGGGGATTTATAGTGCAAAATGTCCAATGGTAGTGTGTTTGTAATGATTGCTGATTGTATATACTTGATTGTACCTGAGCGGCGCAAATGCTTTCAAAGTGGGCGTTTTCTTTGGTGTTTGATGAAATTTTGTTTCCCCTCAAGAAATTCTAAAGTTAAAGTGTAAAATGTAACATATACAGTGCATCTTCTTGATGTTTGTTCATATGCATAACAAATACTTAGTAAACGCGATGTTATATTAAAAACCACACGTCCACGCTAACATGATTTAAAGTGCATACTTGTGTATAATGTGTGCATAGACATGGCATAGAATCTGATCGATCAATGTTGCTGCAATATTGTTGTAAAACGATAAAGTAAGGACTGACATCTATAATATTCTATATATAAGTGATTGGCGAGATGTCAATATTTTATGTGTCCCATTGAAACCACAATAATAATGAAGATCTTCCAGTTGACATCTATAATATTATATATATAAGTGATTGACAAAATTTCAATATTTTACATGTCCCATTGAAATCGTAAAAATAATGAAGATCTTCCAACCCTCTCATCTACGTATATGTAATATTGTAGTATTGAGTGAGAAACTGCTGAAAGGGGCGGTACAGTCCTAATGCTGGAATCTGAATGGTTGAAGCTTAGAATGATGTCATCATATTAGCTACATGCCTGTCTAGTTTCCAAATCTTTGTTCTCTTGTTGTATTTTTCAACATTCTTATTGTGTGATGATTTAAAAGATAAATGTGTGTTTTGTTGTTGTGGGGTGTGTGTTATGTACATATATGTATGTATTGTGATTCTCTCCCACATATGCTGATTTATATAAAGCATTATAGCATTGTTGTTCCTTCCAAAAAAGCGACAGCTCTAATATTTTCTAATGATATCTTATTATTCTATGTAATTCCTGTTGGTATATAATTTTTAAATCGTGATGTTAAAGGGACACTAAAGCCATAATTTCTCTTTCATGATTGAGAGAGAGAGAATCCAATGTTAACCAACCTTCCAATGTACTTGTATGATGTAAATGTGTTCATTGTTTCTATATGGTTTGTTGAATATATAGCAATGCACATGTATGAGGCAATGACAAAAGGCATCTAAATGCAGCCATCAATCATCATCTGTTGATCCTATCTAGATATGCTCTTCATCCAAGCATATGACTTGAATAAATGAAATGCTATAATAGACGTAAATGAGACAAGTGTTTAAAATTGTCTACTGTTTGTGAATAATGATATCTTAAAAAGTATTTTTTATGTCTGTTTAAATATGATTTAATTCTTGAAACAGATTTCGTATTGGTGATGATAGAATTGATCGTGATTTATAGTTGATGTAATGTAATTTCCTAAAAGATTTTGATGTTGTAGTGATGTTCACACAAGTAAAATCCATAACTCCTGTGTCAAATAGTCTATTTCTTGATCTATTTGTCATTGCAGTACCAACGCAAGAATGAATTAATTAGCGCCACAATTATAACGCTGCTATTACGAGTTTTAAAGGAAAAAAATATTGTGTGCGTTACGGAAAGAGGCCGGTCGCGTGAACTCGCACATATTCCCCATAAAAGTCAATGGAGGCGAGACATTGCAAGGAAAAAACTTCCAACACTTGTGTTGAGCGTAAAGTGAGTGACGTCATGTCATTCTGAGAAAAAGTACCGAAATTGTATAAATTTCATAATAAAAAAATGTTTTATGTACGTAATGTGCTGTATATTGTTTGTATGTATCTAATTCTGTATGTATGTGATGATATTTGTATGTAGATGTAGCTAAATGAGTGTATGTTCACGTATGCAGGGTCGGCTCCAAGGGGGGGCATTGGGGGGCAATGCCCACCCAAATGGAATGCTGTGCCCCCTCAAAAAATATTGATATGATCATACGCTTTAAAAATAATAAATAAAATAATGAATTGTTATGTAAAGCTGCATGCTGGGGGCGGAGTTAGCTGCTGAACTGTGAGGTTGCATCACGCATCTGTCTTAACCTCTTATTTGGAATTGAAAGTTAATTAGAGACTTTTTGGATTTGTCTTCAACCCTATTAATTTTACCTAACTATCATGAGTTACTCATTTTCTTAAACAATAGACCATGATAAGAATATGATTGTATCATATAAATATAAGTTTATAAATTGCTTCTATCAACGTCTCAAAAGTGCACTGTGATCTTAGGTCAGGCCTAAGATTACAGTGCACTCCTGAGGAGTCGATAGAAACCGGTAGCCATTTAAAGACTTATATTTATATGATACAATCATATTCTTATATGTTCACAGTACATAGGTTGTATTAAGTAACCTGATATCCGTTAGTTAGTGCGAAACAGGTATAGCTAAATCTAATCTACAAAATTACCAGTACCTGAAAACCTAGTATCCGCACTGCTATTGCAAACAAAGGGTTAATTGTATTGGTGGGTTTGGGGTACATGGCTAATAAGGGGACATAATTGAGATTTGAGAATGAGTTTAAGGGTTTTGGATCATGGTGATTAAGGGGTGAATTGTTTTTAAGGAGCTATTGCACTGGGGGTCTCAAGTTTATTGGCTCTGTTTTAGTGCACTGCATAGGATTTAGACTTCATTCTTTTACCTAGTGATTTAGCACATATTCTCCAAATGTCAATAGTGGGGGATAAGCCAGTTAGAAGCTACACTTTCCTGCAGAATATGTAGGTCTGCTCTTATTTTGACTTTCTCATACATGCTTTGTAAATGCGTGCCCCCTTGTGAAAAAAAATGCCCCCCCATTTCATTCGTTCTGGAGCCGACCCTGCACGTATGTCTATGTAAGTCAATGTAAAATGGGTTTGTGTGCATTTTTTTTCTAACACCCAAGATCTCTTATCTTTGGTTCGTTATATTTTGTAAATAAAAATATTTTATTAAACATGAAAAATTGTATAGTGATTGTATGAGTGTAAGTGTACTTTGTATGATATTTTTGAAATGATTTGTGAATATTTTTGGTATCGGTATATCAATAACTACTGGGTCTGGGTGAGCGTTATGGATTTAAGCTTAAATGGGGATATTTGTGGTGCTACGGAAACTTGTAATATATAATGAAATAGAGAAGGCGCCACATAGCATAATTCTGTATATTATATCTGATTTTAAGATTGTAGTTTAGAACCACTCACGTGTATAAAAGCACCAAGATGTGGTGCTGGCTAGGCAAACCGGAACCTCAGAGTTGTCCGGTAAACTCTCCTCTTAGGCAAAGATTCCCAGAAGCCAAGAAAGGTATTCACTAAACAGGCTAACAGTCAGGAAGGCACCGTCCCACCTCCAGCAGAGGTATAAAATGACTCCAAAAGAGTGTCGAAGGAGAAACAAAGTAGCAAGTTGTATATATTAAGTGTTTATTACAACACATTAAAAACACAGCAACGCGTTTCTCAGTATCATGTACTGTTTCATCAGGCTGAATAAAACTATACAACATTTGCTACTTAATATACTCTATACTAACCAATAAAGTGCTGTTTAGCATACACACCCTAATCTCTCTTAATTAGTCACATGACTCACAGGTGTTTGCAAACACATTCATGTAAAAACAGCATATCTTAACATATAACCTATAACAAGACTTTTCTTATAAGCAGTGTCAAACTTGGTTACTTCTTGCAACATTCTCTATAAACATTTATCCGCTAACAATATATGCAGTAAAAGCTAATAGAGATTTAAAATAAAAAAATGTTTTATGTACTTAATGTGCTGTATATTGTTTGTATGTATCTAATTCTGTATGTATGTGATGATATTTGTATGTAGATGTAGCTAAATGAGTGTATGTTCACGTATGTCTATACAACCAAGATCTCTTATCTTTGGTTCGTTATATTTTGTAAATAAAAATATTTTATTAAACATGAAAAATTGTATAGTGATTGTATGAGTGTAAGTGTACTTTGTATGATGTTTTTGAAATGATTTGTGAATGTTTTTGGTATCGGTATATCAATAACTACTGGGTCTGGGTGAGCGTTATGGATTTAAGCTTAAATGGGGATATTTGTGGTGCTACGGAAACTTGTAATAGCAGCGTTAGGCAAAATGAAGCGTTAAGGGCCATAACTCTGCTATTTGAGTCATAACGCCAAACTCGTAATCTAGGTGAAAATTAACTAAATGGCTCTGAAAATAGCCTTTTCGGTCTCACAAAAAAATTACAAAAATAAAATTAACCCCTAAAAAAATGCACAGACAGCAAAAAAGTGCAGCTGTGTTACTGCCAGTGATTTATAGTGATCACTGGCAAGCTAGGGGTTAATGGCTCTGAAAATAACTTTTGGGTCTTACAATTTTTACTAAAATTAACTTAAATTAGCTAAATGGCTCTGAAAAGATGAAAAGAGCCTTTGGCTCTCACAAAAAAATTAACCCCTAAAATAATGCACAGTCAGCAAAAAAGTGCAGCTGTGCTACTGCCAGTGATTACTAGTGATCACTGGCAAGCTAGGGGTTAATGGCTCTGAAAAGAACCTTTGGGTCTCATAATTTTTACTAAAATTAACTTAAATTAGCTAAATGACTCTGAAAAGAGCCTTTGGGTCACACAATTTTTAACAAATATATTAGATCAATCTCTCTCTCCTAAACACAGATCTCTCTCCCACAAAAATGCAAGTGAGTAGAGGGAGGGAGATCCACACTGATCAGAGTCAATATTTACAGATATTGACATGTTCAGACAAATAGATATTTTATTATTAAAAAATAAATTATAGAGCAAGCTCAGATTGAATGACCCTAGCCTGCCCCTATGATGAGGCATGATAGGGACACTCCCAGAAGCCCCATGATGCACTGGGCATCTCCATCTTTAAAGCCTCATGGAGGTGGGGGAGGGGGGGCTATATGGGGCTTATAATATTTAAAAAAAAAAAATTAATTTTTATATTATTTTAACCCAATGAGGCACTCAACCCACAAGCAGGGCATCAGAAGCCTGTTTGATCGCTTCCGATGCTCTGCTAGACTGTTGGGCTCCACGTGGAGTGAAACCGGAAGTGATCACTCGTGGGGAGTTATCAATCCGGGGCCCGACAGTCGGGAACAGTATTGCAGGATGCCTTAACATCGAGGCATCGCTGCAATACTCTTAGTATGGCTGGAAGTGATCTCGATTGCTTCCAGCGCTCAGATTACCCGAGGACGTACAGCGTACGTCCTTGGTCGTTAAAGACCATTTTTTGTAGGACGTACCCTGTATGTCGTTGGTCGTTAATGGGTTATATATTTTATAAATATGAATACAATTTTATTTATAAAGGTTCAAAGGTGTAAGGTATATGAAAAGGTGGTTGAATGGACATGGCTATAATGTATATATTAATAAATATATATATATATATATATATATATATATATAAATATTTACATTTTATATAAGGCAACCACGTGATATCAATAGACGTGTGAGTATACAGAACCAAGAGACTGCTGTAAGTGGAAGACGAAGAGACTGCAAGAGAAGTGAGAACACCATTCTAAGCAGTTGTTGGTAAAGTCTCCCAGCGGAAAAAGTGGTTTATCTCCATTTCAGACATCCACCTTCACCACAAAGGTCTGGTAAGATTCCCTGGGTAAGCCCGGCTGGAAACTCAACTTGATAATAGTGCACCGCACAGTATTTACACAGAGTCAGTCACCTACTTCGTGATCCTCTTGATCTTTTAAGGATTTTATATGAACTGTGCTTTTTTATGAACTACGATTTTTTAACCAGGATATCTATTATGAATTGTGAAATCTGCACTTTATGAACTTTATTAATACATGTTATGGCCACAATTTTGTTGATGAAATCTTATGTTTTTTATTACGTATATAACTAGGAGTGTATGTAGTTGTGTGTTTTTATACTGAAGCAAATCAGTTTTCTTTTTCCATATAACCAGTAATTTGTGATTTCTCCATCTCCACTCTTTCTGTTAGCGCTTTTCCATCTATGTTTGGATTTGTCTTTTTGTAATACTGTATTGGAGATTCACTATTTTAATTGGGTTAGCTATAGGGTGTATAAGGTATTTATATCCAGCTATATCCCCCTCTTTCCTGACTCATATGTACACTAAATACAATTTTTTTTATAAAGGTTCAAAGGTGTAAGGTATATGACAAGGTGGTTGAATGGACATGGCTATAATGTATACATTTATATATATATATGTGTATATATATATATATATATATATATACTGTATATATATATATATATATAACTATTTAAATTATATACCGTATATATATATATATATATATGCGCATGTGTGTGTATATATATATATATGCGCATAGTATTGAAAGGTGTCTATATTCCCCCAAAAGTGCTGCAGTGCAGGGTATGGTCTGACAACCCCAGGTAGAATAGTTGAGTTTGTTTACCACTTAATGAAAATGTGTGAATTATTTCTGGTTCCCTGGGGTGGAGCATTTGGAGAATAGGGCGGGCCAGTGCTCCACCCTGAAGTTTGCATGCAGCACATTATGTGAGAAAGTCCAGTGCAGGAATTCTGTCTCACCCAGCTAGCTCCTCATCTGCATGTGATAATTGACAGCGGGTGCCAATAAAGATCCCCAGTTAGGGATTCAGAGTCAGAATGCCAGCAGTAATACTGCAACACTCTCCTGAGAGACTGAGAGGAATTATCTCTAAAAGGAAAAACAACCGCCTAGATTTAGAGTTCTGCGTTAGGGTTAAAAAGCTTAAGGGGTCCTAACGCTGCTTTTTAACGCCTGCTGGTATTTAGAGGCAGGCAGGAAAGGGTCTACCGCTCACTTTCTTTCCGCGACTCCAGGCTATCGCAGATCCCCTTACGTCAATTGCGTATCCTATCTTTTCTATGGGATTTGCCTAACGCTGGTATTACGAGTCTTGGAAGAAGTGAGCGGTAGAGCCTCTACCGACAAGACTCCAACCGCAAAAAAAGTCTGTAGTTAAGAGTTTTAAGTGAGAACATAAAGCTCTTAACTACTGTGCTATAAAGTACACTAACACCCATAAACTACCTATGAACCCCTAAACTGAGGCCCCCCCACATTGCAAACCCTATAATACATTTTTTAACCCCTAATCTGCTGCTCTGGACACCGCCGCTACCTACATTATCCCTATGAACCCCTAATCTGCTGCCCCTAACATTGCCGACACCTATATTATATTTATTACCCCCTAATCTGCCCCCCCACGTCACCGCCACCTACCTACACTTATTAACCCCTAATCTGCCGACAGGACCTCGCCGCCACTATAATATATGTATTAACCCCTAAACCACCGCACTCCCGCCTCTCAAACACTATAATAAATTGTATTAACCCCTAATCTGCCCACCTTAACATCGCCACCACCTACCTACAATTATTAACCCCTAATCTCCCACCCCCAACGTCGCCACTACTGTAATAAAGTTATTAACCCCTAAACCTAAGTTTAACCCTAACCCTAACACCCCCCTAAATTAAATATAATTTAAATTAATCTAAATAAATTTAAAATAATTAAATAAATTATTCCTATTTAAAACTAAATACTTACCTATAAAATAAACCCTAATATAGCTACAATATAATTAATAGCTACCTAGTTAAAATAATTACAAAATTACCTGTAAAATAAATCCTAACCTAAGTTACAAATACACCTAACACTACACTATCAATAAATTAATTAAATAAATTACCTACAATTAGTTAAACTAAAATACAATTAAATAAACTAATCTATAATACAAAAAAAACACACAAAATTAGAGAAAATAAAAAAATTACAAGAAGTTTAAACTAATTACACCTAATCTAAGCCCCCTAATAAAAAAAATAAAATAAAAAATAATAAAATGCCCTACCCTATTCTAAATTACAAAGTAATCAGCTCTTTTACCAGCCCTTAAAAGGGCTTTTTGCGGGGCATTGCCCCAAAGTAATCAGCTCTTTTACCTGTAAAAAAAATACAACCCCCCCAACATTAAAACCCACCACCCACATACCCCTACTCTAACCCACCCAAACCCCCCTTAAATAAACCTAACACTAACCCCCTGAAGATCTCCCTACCTTGAGTCGTCTTCACCCAGCCGAGCCGAATTCTTCATCCAAGCGGAGCAAGAAGAGGTCCTCCATCCGGTAGAAGTCTTCATCCAAGCGGGGCAAGAAGAGGTCCTCCATCCGGTAGAAGTCTTCATCCAAGCGGGGCAGAAGAGGAACAGCCAATAGAATGCGAGGTCAATCCGATTGGCTGATTGGATCAGCCAATCGGATTAAACTTCAATCTGATTGGCTGATTGAATCAGCCAATTAGAATTTTCCTACCTTAATTCCGATTGGCTGATAGAATCCTATGAGCCAATTGGAATTCGAGGGATACCATCTTGGATGACGTCATTTAAAGGAACCGTCATTCATCTTCAGTCGTCGGCCAGGATGGATGTTCCGCGTCAGAGGTCTTCAGGATGCTGCCGCTCTGCTCCGGATGGATGAAGATAGAAGATGCCGCTTGGATGAACACTTCAATCGGATGGAAGACCTCTTCTTGCCCCGCTTGGATGAAGACTTCTACCGGATGGAGGACCTCTTCTTGCTCCGCTTGGATGAAGAATTCGGCTCGGCTGGGTGAAGATGACTCAAGGTAGGGAGATCTTCAGGGGGTTAGTTTTAGGTTTATTTAAGGGGGGCTTGGGTGGGTTAGAGTAGGGGTATGTGGGTGGTGGGTTTTAATGTTGGGGGGGTTGTATTTTTTTACAGGTAAAAGAGCTGATTAATTTGGGGCAATGCCCCGCAAAAAGCCCTTTTAAGGGCTGGTAAAAGAGCTGATTACTTTGTAATTTAGAATAGGGTAGGGCATTTTATTATTTTGGGGGGCTTTTTATTTTATTAGGGGGCTTAGATTAGGTGTAATTAGCTTAAACTTCTTGTAATTTTTTTTCATTTTCTGTAATTTAGTGGGGGTTTTTTTTGTATTATAGATTAGTTTATTTAATTGTATTTTAGTTTAGCTAATTGTAGGTAATTTATTTAATTAATTTATCGATAGTTTAGTGTTAGGTGTATTTGTAACTTCGGTTAGGATTTATTTTACAGGTAATTTTGTAATTATTTTAACTAGGTAGCTATTAAATAGTTATTAACTATTTAATAGCTATTGTACCTAGTTAAAATAAATACAAAGTTGCCTGTAAAATAATTATAAATCCTAAAATAGCTACAATGTAACTATTAGTTATATTGTAGCTATATTAGGGTTTTATATTATAGGTAAGTATTTAGTTTTAAATAGGAATAATTTATTTATAGTAAATTTATTTAGATTAATTTAAATTATATTTAATTTAGGGAGGTGTTAGGGTTAGACTTAGGTTTAGGGGTTAATAACTTTATTATAGTAGCGGCGACGTTGGGGGCAGGAGATTAGGGGTTAATAATTGTAGGTAGGTGGCGGCGATGTTAGGGAGGGCAGATTAGGGGTTAATACAATTTATTATAGTGTTTGCAAGGCAGGAGTGCGGCGGTTTAGGGGTTAATACATTTATTATAGTGGCGGCGAGGTCCGGTCGGCAGATTAGGGGTTAATAAGTGTAGGTAGGTGGCGGTGACGTTGGGGGGGGCAGATTAGGGGTTAATAAATATAATATAGGTGTTGGCGATGTTAGGGGCAGCAGATTAGGGGTTCCTAGCGATAATGTAGGTTGCGGCGGTGTCCATGTTAGGGTGTTAGGTGTAGACTTAGAGAGTGTTTCCCCATAGGAAACAATGGGGCTGCGTTAGGAGCTGAACGCTGCTTTTTTGCAGGTGTTAGGTTTTTTTTCAGCCAGCTCAGCCCCATTGTTTCCTGTGGGGATATTGTGCACGAGCACGTTTTTCCAGCTTACCGCTACCATAAGCAACGCTGGTATTGAGGGTTGAAGTGGAGCTAAATTATGCTCAACGCTCCCTTTTCTGAGGCTAACACAGCCATTCAGACAACTCGTAATACCAGGGTGTCTTTACCAACAACACTCTAAATCTAGGCGAAAGTTTAAAAGGTCTGTGCATTTATTTTTTGTGAAAAGCCAACTTATTGCAGTCAGTTGTTTTATAATATTATTTACTGTACATTTACTGTAAATATTTAAAGGGACATGAAACACCAAAAAATTATTTCATGATTCAGATAGAGAATACAATTTTTTTTTTTTTTTTTTAAATGTTTATTTATAACCAACAGAGTGTACAATCAAATTAATTCAATCTCTTTGTGCCTCGCAGGGCCAGATAAAACAAAATATATTACAAAACAAAGCAATTTTAAATGGAAAATTTCACATATCACATACCAAATTACTGATCCCTTTATATGAAATATTTGGACACCTAGTTGGGCTTTTCCTAATTAAGTAAAATAAAGAAACAAATGAACACTCATAAATACACAAAAACATATAACTAAAAATAAAATAAGAAAAAAAAAAAAAAAAAAAAAAGGAAGAAGTGTACCTTGTGTTAGGCTAACCTGCCTAATGCTAAATTTCAGTGTTTATTCCACTCAATTAAATGATCACCTGTTGGAGAGGTTTAACTTTCCCCCTATAACTTAAAATACGTCCAGTTAAGAACTAACAATAACTTAATCGGCAATCCTCATCCTTAACTGGGGTGAACCCAACAGCAACAAACAACCGACGTACAAACAGACAAGTAAAAGAACTAAAAGGAAAAAAAAACAAAAAAAAAAAACAAAAAAAAAAAACAAAAGGAAATAAAGGGAAAAAATAAACAAGGAGAGAGAGTGAATGAATTACCATAAGCCCAACAACACCATTTCTGAGTTTCTAAATGGATGAATCAGGAGGTCAATTTCACTTGAAGGAAAAGATTTAATGAAAAATGCCCACTTCTTAAAGAATGAAATGACCTCTCGTTCCTCATTTAAATTAGTATCCATTTGCTCAAGAGTACATTGTTTTTTTAGACAGTTTTTGACCTCCGGAATACTGGGGACAGTCCCTCCCCGCCATTTTCTGAGAATTAAGTATCTGGCTGCTAATATGGCCATATTAACAATTTTGGAATTGCCTATCTGAGCTTCTAAGTCCTTCCATAAAAATATAATGTGAGATACCTCTAATCTCAGAGAGGAGGTTCCCAGAATAGTATTAAGCCAGTATTGTAGTTTAGACCAAAATTGTTGCAGCTTTGGGCATTCCCAAAACATATGTATAAGATTAGCAGAAGGAAGGGAACATTTAGGGCAAGAACTAAATTTAAAATTACCATACCGCGCTCCCTTTTCTGGAGTAAAGAAAGTCATTAATAATAATTTAATGTGAGATTCTCTCCATGTGGAAGAAAGAGTGACTCGTTTAGTTTCCGCAATTGAGAATTGGATACAACTAGTCTCTATAAAATTTTGCCTTAAAGCAGGAGCCCAGTTAGTGGAGATTTTTTCCAGATTAGAGGCTCCTTTTGTAGAGCTCAAATCTGTATAACTAGTTGAAATTGACATAGTACCAATTTTAGCTAAGATAAGCCATTTCTCTATTGGCCCCTGGGACCAATTCCAACCTTGAGTGCTTATTATATTAGATGCGAAATGCCTTGCTTGTAAATACGCAAAGAAATCTTTTTGAGGGAGTTTATATTCCGCTCTCAATGCGCCAAAGGTTTTTATGCATGTCCTTTCAAAATCTAGTAACTGAGAGAGCTTTCTTAGACCTACCTTATGCCATCTCTGGAAAGGTGAAAATTGAACTCCCGCTTGAAATTGAGGGTTACCTGATAGTGGCATGAACTTAGAAATCCTATGTTCAACACCTAAGAGTTTACACACTTTCCACCAGGCTTGAAGGGGGTTATAGATTGTTCTCATCTTTTTCACCTCCTTTGATAATTGAGCAGCATTACAGTGAATAGTTGCTAAAGGGAGATATGGATGTGTTATGTTCCTTTCTAAATTATTGTTAGTGACGTAGTCTCTCTCATGTACCCAGTCCAAAATTAGGCGTAGTAAAAAGGCATAGTTATAAAATTTTAAGTCTGGTAGAGCCAGGCCCGCTAGTTCTCTGGGGAGAGAAAGTTTAAGTAAGGAAATTCTGGGTTTTTTATTTTGCCACAGGAATTTTCTCAGAGAAGTGTTAAATATTGTCAAATCTCTTCCCCTTATGATCAATGAAATGTTTTGTATTACATATAAGATTTTGGGAAGACAAATCATTTTATATAAGGCTATGCGGCCTGACAACGAGAGGGGGAGATTCTGCCAATTTTTAAGAGTCTTCATAACTCTATTAAGAACTGGGGTAATGTTAAGGTTATACCATTTTTCCGGATTAGGTGAAATCATTAACCCTAGATATTTAAAAGCTCTGGAGACTATTTTGAAGGGTATGTTTAGCATAGGTTCCTTGGGGGGTTTGATCCACATAAGTTCCGATTTTGTGGTATTCACTCTGTACCCGGAGAAGGAACCAAATTGTTCAATGATGGATATAAGTTTAGGAATATTGTTGGCACTGTTAGACATATAAATAAGAACATCATCGGCATACAGAGCTATTTTCAGCTCTTCTGTGCCAATCTTAATCCCCTCCAACTGTTGCCTAATGCATATGGCCAAGGGTTCAATGGAAACATTAAAGAGGAGTGGGGAGAGAGGGCACCCCTGACGAGTACCTCTTTTAAGCCAAATATCTGAAGAAGTCGAGCCATTAATTAACATTTTTGTAGACGCTACATTATATAGATTGCTAACAAAGTTAAGGAAATTACCATGAAAACCGAAATGTTGCAAGGAGTGAATTAGATGATCATGGTGTATTGAATCAAAAGCCTTCTCGGCATCTATTGCTATAACTGCTAGATCAGGAGTGACCCCCTGCCCTCCAGCCCCCAAACTCTCCCTAGTACTGAAAAAATCAATAGTAAGAAGCAATTCTCTTATCTTAGCTGAAGAATTACGCTTGGACATAAAGCCCGCTTGGTCCTTATGAATAACACCAGAAAGAATTGTTTGGAGTCTCGAGGCCAGAATGGTGGTAAGAATCTTGTAATCTGAATTAAGCAAGGCTATGGGTCTATATGACTCCTTCCTCTTTGGGTCCTTACCTTGCTTAAGGATCAGCGTAGTGCAGGAAGCTGCAAAATTAGGAGAAGGGGGGTTATCCTTTGTATATATGTTGTTATATAATGAGGTTAGATATGGCAAGATTGTTAACTTTGCAATTTTGTAAAATTCGTTGGGGAGGGCATCCGGGCCTGGAGCTTTATTCAAAGATAAGTCATGAATTGCTCTTGATACTTCCATTTCAGTGATCGGGAGATTCAGATTTTCGATCTGGTCAGGTAATAATGATGAGGATACTATCTTACTCCAGAAATCTTCGCGAGCAGGTATATTTGAGTTTTTTAAAGAATATAAATCTTTATAATAGGATGAAAATATCTGTGATATATCGTCCATTTTTGTTATCAGTTTACCATCTTCAAATAGGGAGTCAATTAGGAAAACCTCTTTATCTTTTTTAACTAATCTTGCTAAAAGTTTACCCGACTTACTACCATATCTGTAAAGTTTAGCTTGGAATCTCAGCTCCTTCTGAGAAGTCTTATAGAGAAGAAAAGTATCTCTATCTTTCAGCGCCTGGGTATATCGTTCCCAGGTGCTGGATGTTTTTTGTAGAAGATAGCAATTGTATGTATTAGATACTGCTTTTAAGATTTCTTTCTCTCTAAATTTCAATTTCTTTGTCCTCCTAATACAATATGCCAGAATCTCACCTCTGATCACTGCTTTTGCTGTCTCCCAGAAAATGGTGGGACGATTGATATAATCCTGATTAAAAGATATATATTCTTCTAACTTAAGTTTTACCCAATTCTTAAATTTGAGATCCATGGCTAGGTAAGATGGGAAATGAAATCGATTACTTGTAGTAGTGGGGTCACTAGCTTGGAACTCCAAGAAAATAGGGGCGTGGTCAGAGATACATATAGGAAGAATCCCTGCCATTACTCTCGTTTTACATAATTCTTCGTCCAAGAGAAGAAGATCTATCCTTGAGAGTGATTTATGCACCTTGGAAAGGCATGTGTAATCCCTTAAGTCCGGATTTTGTGACCTCCAGATATCCCTAACCCCAAGATTTTGAAAAAGTCTGTTAAACAATTTGGATTCAATATTATCTCTTTTAGTTCTGGGGGCCAATGGATGTTGTCTTAATCTATCTAAGGGATATTGGGGTGCCATATTGAAGTCCCCTCCAACTATCAAGTAACCCTCTTTATAGATCATAATGTCTGCCTGCAATGTTTCCCAAAAAGACCAATTAATAACATTAGGGGCATAGATGTTGCATAATGTGTATATTACTTTATCAATCTTAATTTTTACCATGATAAATCTTCCCTCAGAGTCATTTTTTGTATGAAGAATTTGATAATTTAGCTTTTTCCCCAAAAGAATTGCTACTCCTCCCTTTCTCTGTTTGCTAGGTGAAAATAAAACTTCTTTAACCCATGAGCATTTGAGTTTTAATATTTCTTCTGTCTTTAAATGGGTTTCCTGTATAAAGGCAATATCAGTATGAATTCTTCTTAAATGTGCTATTATTGTTTTTCATTTGATTGGGGAGGTAATACCCCCAATATTCCAGGAGGTCAGTCTAAATCTATTAATCGTGTTGGCCATCTAATTTATCGTAAGGGAAAAAAGAAGAAGAGAGAGAGAAAAAAAAAAAAAAAAAAAAAAAGACAAAACAATAAAAACACAGAAACACAACCGAGGACCACCGAGGGCCTCGTTTACCATCCTTATGGTGAGCTGCCATAAAAGAGAGAAAGAGAGAGGCTATAGCTCAGATTTAGTTAACTATGCTTAGGTGTTAGTCATTGCCTGAAGTCTTAGCCCTTGATCTGGAGCAGAGGATTGACTTATGAATTTTTCTGCCTCCCTGGCTGAATCAAAGAAATGTGTCTGGTTCTCTATTATGATTTTCAGTCTGGCTGGGTAAATGATGGTGGCTCGATATCCTTGATTTATTAATCTAGTACAGACTGGGGCCAGCTCCCTCCTCTTGGCTGATGTTTCAGCTGAAAAATCCTGAAAAAGCATTATTTTAGTTTCCCCTAAGAGGATAGGTTGGTTTTTTTTATAAGATTGTAATAGTAAAACTTTATCTTGATAGTTAAGTGTTTTTGCTATAATTGGTCTTGGTCTAGGGTTTTCTTTGTCTGGAGGTTGCCAGCCTAACCTGTGTGCTCTTTCGAGGACTATCTGTGGGTGAGTTAGTGGAATTTGGAGTAATTGTGGTAATGTTTTAGTTAAGAATTTAGTAAGATCTTCGTATTGTTTTTCCTCAGGGACCCCTATCACCCTAAAATTATTGCGTCTTGCACGGTTTTCTAGGTCTTCCAATTTAGACTGGGTTTTGATAAGTTTAGAGTTCATGGAGTCTATTTTATCAGTATGATTGCCCATCATATCCTCTAAATCAGAGATTCTTTGTTCCGCCTCGCTCAATCTACTAGAGAATTGGCGAATTTCGGTTGTTAGTGACACTATATCCTGTTTTATTTCGTTTTTGAGGGCATCAAATTTAGGTGTTAAGGCTTCTGATATATTTGAAACAAGTGTTTGTAAATCAAGTGATGTGTTTGTGTGAGGGAAGGTAGTGATGGTAGAGTGAATGTCGGCCGTGACTTCTGTTGAGGCCTTAGATTTTTTATCCCTTTGCCTCGCTGACATATTTAGGGGGGACGTTTTAACCTGTGTATTAATAAATTTGTCCATCAATCTGTGAATGTGATGTGCAAAATCTGGGGTATTAACTAATTCGAAGGGGTTAACCCCCTTAAAGTGATAACGTATAGTAAGGAACAGTGAGGGAAGGGGAGTGAGTGAAAATATGAGAAAGTGATTAGGGCTTTTTTTTTCTTTTTTTTTTTCTTCCTTTCTTCCTCTCCTTCTAGAAATCCTTAGCCTAAGATCAAGAGTATATCCAGAAATATTGTACCCTCTGATTTACCTCTAACTCTAATTCACTAAGTAAATACTTAATATATAAAAAAAAAAAAAAAAATTCTTTCTTCTTTTTTTTTTAAGAACAAAAATTGTAGGTGTATGGTCAGAAGGAAGATGAAGAAGAAAACTACGCTGTAATGTATTTGTGAAAGTGCTTCCTTATAACTGAATTGAAGCAGAGGACGGACCCTGATTAAAGCTAGGAGGTCTCCTGGTCTGGAGCCTCCACCTGGGTTACCCCTGGCTTGCCGGTCGAACCCGGCGCGGTGACCCGCCTCCTCCATACTGACTTTAGTAAACTGTTCTAAGACAGTTATCTGGCCCTACCTGCAAGTTCCGCTGGGCTGTTGTAGGGGTGAGAACGCCGGACGAGTCGGCCCCCAGTGGATCCATCGCGCTTCCTGTCTCTGGGGTGGAAGGTTGCCTCACGGTTGCTCCCGGTCCGCTGTCTCCTCCCACCGGTGCTGCGTGAGGGACACGGACCGTCATCTGTTCCTGGTTTGTTCTCTCAGGTCACAGCCTGCCTCTTCTGCTGCCCATTGATTCCAGCACTGGTCTGTCTGAGTGCTGTTTGACTTTTCCGGCAGCTGTGGTTAGGTGCACCCCCTTCCCACCGGTGCTGCGAGAGGGGGGTTGTGCTGAAGAGGAGCACCTTGTTCAAGACGTCTGGAAACTGGCAGGGGGTAACGTACTGACTGAAAATTTTGTGCCCCTCTTTTCCCTTCCTCTTTTTGACATAATTATATCTCCAAAGGAGAAAGAGCAGGAGTTACTTTGAGAAGAGGAAAGTAAAAACGGACACCTTGCATCTGGGTATATACAAGCAAGGCCTGATAAGGCTTAAGTTCAATGACATTATTTTACCTGGCAGCTGGTTATGACACTGATCTCACCTATATTATTGTTATTTATTTCTTTTTCTTTTTTTTTTCTCTTTTTCTGTCTTTGCCTGGTTTAGACCTAAAAATACCCAAAATTGTTCAATCTTAAGTGTGCTTAGTAATTTAAGCTAATAACTTATACAATTGGGATTTGTATATATTAAGTTAATGATTTAAATTGTGGAAATTGGGCTTAATTTTGTTTATTAATTAATCCTAGGGAGGTGCTTTCTTTTGTTTCTCCCCCTATTGATATTCAGACTTTGAATTTTGGTCTAGATTCTCATACCGCCCCTAAGCAAACAACTGTTAAGTTAGTACATTTATTTCCTAAGTTTTCATGCAGAGGTAAGGAATCCTGAATTAAGATAATTAAACTGGGGTTGCTGACAACTAAGCAAGAATTTATAAGTTCTAATTCTAGAATTTTGTAAATTCTATACAGTGGATAATTGGTTTAGAAATTCCTATCTCTGACTGTGTTCCCTTTTTATTGAGGGGATAATTCTAGTCCCCTGGTTACTTGATTATGACTGTTTAGCAACTTTTTGTCTTATAAGTAGCAAACTAGTGCGCCAGAAATTGTAAAATCATTTGTATCTAAGCATTGTAATACCTCTGTGGCTTATATGTATTTTCTCTTATATATGTGCTGAGAAGAGACCCCAAAGCCTGAGAGGCAGACCTAAGGGCTTTTTTCTGTCTTTGCCTGGTTTAGACCTAAAAATACCCAAAATTGTTCAATCTTAAGTGTGCTTAGTAATTTAAGCTAATAACTTATACAATTGGGATTGGTATATATTAAGTTAATGATTTAAATTGTGGAAATTGGGCTCAATTTTGTTTATTAATTAATCCTAGGGAGGTGCTTTCTTTTGTTTCTCCCCCTATTGATATTCAGACTTTGAATTTTGGTCTAGATTCTCATACCGCCCCTAAGTAAACAACTGTTAAGTTAGCACATTTATTTCCTAAGTTCTCATGCAGAGGTAAGGAATCCTGAATTAAGATAATTAACTGGGGTTGCTGATAACTAAGCAAGAAATTATAAGTTCTAATTCTAGAATTTTGTAAATTCTATACAGTGGATAATTGGTTTAGAAATTTCTATCTCTGACTGTGTTCCCTTTTTATTGAGGGGATAATTCTAGTCCCCTGGTTACTTGATTATGACTGTTTAGCAACTTTTTGTCTTATAGGTAGCAAACTAGTGCGCCAGAAATTGTAAAATCATTTGTATCTAAGCATTGTAATACCTCTGTGGCTTATATGTATTTTCTCTTATATATGTGCTGAGAAGAGACCCCAAAGCCTGAGAGGCAGACCTAAGGGCTTGGATTAAGGAAGGGAAACCTCCATTATTTCTAGGATACTTTGCACCCAGAAACCTAGGAGTTTCCTTATAAGCTGGTTCTGGTTTAATTTAAATGTTTTTTTCTTCTTTGCCAGTATAGTCCCAATACATACATAGTCTGTTGAAGTCAGTAATCTATAGATAGTAAAAATATCTAGAGAATACAATTTTAAACAACTTTTCAATTTACTTCTATTATTTAATTTGCTTTCTTTTCTTGTTATCCTTTGCTGAAAGGTTTATCTAGGCCAGCTCACTTGCAGCAGTGAACCTAGGCTCTAGCTGTTGATTGGTGGCAGCATATATATATCGATTGTGATTGGCTCACCCATTTGTTCAGTTAGAAACCATTAGTGCATTGCTGCTCCTTCAACAAATTATACCAAGAGAATGAAGCAAATTAGATAATAGAAGTAAATTAGAAAGTTAATTAAAATTGTATTCTCTATCTGTATCATGAAAGAAAAATATTGGGTTTCATGTCCCTTTAACATTCGTTCTTCACATAGTAGAAAATCTATTTTTAAATATATATCCCAAATTTATCTTTATACTGTATTTCTATACCTGTGTATATTAATATAGATATATACGTATAGTTATATATTTTACAAAAAAATAAGCATATATATACAGAAATATATATTTTAAAATAAAAAGAACATTTTTTTCTATGTGAAGTACAGTGGAATGTAAAATATTCATAGCCACCTTTGGCTTTTGCACTGTAGGTCTAACGTAGTGTTGGGTCAGCATACGAGCTCCATTAAGGTGACAGTCTACTCACAATTTTATTTTTGTTTAAAAGGATAGATAATCCCTTTATTACCCATTCCCAAGTTTTGCATAACCAACACGATTATATTAATATGCTTGTTACCTCTGTGATTACCTTATATCTAAGCCTCTGCAGACTGCACCCTTAATTCAGTTCTTTTGATTCATTTTAGCCAATCAGTGCCCTCCCATAAGTAACTCCACAGGTGTGAGCACAATTATATCTATATGGCACACATGAACTAATGCCCTGTAGCTGTTAAAACTGTCAAATGCATTGAGACAAGCGGCGGCCTTCAAGGGCTTAGAAATTATCATATGAGCCTACCTAGGTTTAGCTTTTATCTAAGAATACCAAGAGAACAAATCAAATTTGATGAAAAAAGTGAATTGGAAAGTTGTTTAAAATTGCATATTCTATCTGAATCATGAAAGTTTAATTTTGACTACACTGTCCCTTTAAATTGTGCTCCATTAAAGTCTATGGGGATAAGAAGTTAACATGGTTGCGATATCCGAAGTCCTGAATATAGCATGCATCAGGTTTAGCTTATGCTTAATTTACTTTCAATTTGTAATACACGTGCTATCCTGCCCACATTAAGGGCTAGATTACAAGTGGAGGGCTAATTTTTTCGACTGCACGGAATAAATAACCAGCCATTATAAGTGGCTGGTTATTGCTAACGAGAACTTGCGGTAGCAATTAGCACTCCAAAAATTAACCAGAGGTCAGACCTTCAAAATAACCCAAAATTGCACCCAAAATAAAGTATTCTGTGTAGGCACCTCTGTTTAATTTTCAAAATAACCCCCAATTGCCCCCAAAATTTGTTTCTGTGTAGGCACACTCCACATATTGCCATGGGGTCCTAAGTTTAATTACACCTACACTAACTACCTCAGGTGGTGTAGTCTCAACAACTTATTGATGGCAAACAAACATGGTCGATACCCTCCTCGCAACCGGCACTTCGCAGTATTGAACCCTGATGATTTCATACTGGTCTTTTAATTTGTCAGAGAACTAATAAAGAAATACCGGTTTATCCATTTCCAAGTGCTCCTCTACATCATTTTGTGTTGCTGTTAGCAGTAAACCCCACCCACAGATATGCCAATCACTGCACAAAGTCAGTGATTGCAAAAACAAACTCCCCTGCGTACTTAGTTTCTCCTAACCGTACAGACACACACCCACATAGTTCAAAAATAAAACCAAAAACATAAATGTTGCTCATCCACAGATCCACTTAAAACAAATGTTTCCATGTACAAAAACACAACATATGTCTTATATAGCAAACAACCAGTATCCCATATACTCACTCGTCTTACATACAAACAGCTCAAGCAGACTGCCAGATCCGCAGTGCTCCAAAACATCAATCATGGCGCTCATAAAATTACTCCCACATCTCTGTAAACCTAGCGTGTAAAACCACATATCACCACTAAGTAACTTGTATGTGAATCTGACTCCTCACTATAAACATAGCAGCCCCTTGTACAACATACAAAATTCTAAATTGTGTATCATAACTCGTGTATCCTATCACTTTAAGCCAAACTCGTGATAACATCTACATTTCACCAAACCATACTGGTTTAAACCTTAGCTCGCAGCGAAGCAATCAAATCATCCCTGTATCAATCTTAGTGTACGCAGTCTAGACGGTTGAATTTATTTTATTTTGTGTTAATTATCTAGATATCTTTCTACATTTTTAGTTAAGATAATACACATATAATTAAACAAATTACATTATGAATAGTGCAATTATTGTATGTTTTGATTGAATATCTAACTCAATTACTTATGGAACTAGTCAGTTGTTTGGATAAATGATAACATTTTCCTAAACTGTTAAAAAATATGATTGCAATCTAAAAAATATAGAATAAGGAGAGCTAAAACGCAATTGAGTCCTAAAGAACAAATGGTACAAATATATCTTTATTAAATTCTAAAATAAACATAGGGACATCTCCCTTCAATTAGCATATATAACACCTAGCATGCATATTACTTATAGCTGAGACTATAGCAATCTCACTCGATACGATCAATAAAACAGCAGAATACAATTCCAGATAACAGTCTTAAAAAGTTCTGTGTAACTCAACCTAAGATTGTATAGAGTATTGTATTCTGCTGTTTTATTGATCGTATTGAGTGAGATTGCTATAGTCTCAGCTATAAGTTATATGCAAGATAGGTGTTATATATGCTAATTGAAGGGAGTAGTCTCTATGTTTATTTTAGTATTTTAATAAATATAAATTTGTACCATTTGTCCTCTAGGACTCTGTTGCTTTTTAGTGCTCCTTGTTCTATTTTTATTTTTCAATTGTATCTACTTTGTGCTATCTTTTGGGAAGGGTTAGCTTGAAGGGGTGCTTAGGAGTCTGGATCTGGGCACCCTACTTTGTTTAAAAAACTATGATTACAATAAGGCTGACATGAGACGCTATCTCTCAGACTAAGGTACACCTCAAATATAGCAACAGGCAATCAATCGAGCTGGGGGGGGGAGTACCTAATACCATATAATACCACGGTATGTGGTTGGAAGTTTGTATGTGATCGGGAACTGTTAAGGTATGCTCAATTAACTGGAGTTAATTCCCGAGACATATTTGAAAATAGGTAGTTATTGGGAGACATCCCAAGTCTTTTATAATTTATATCCCTATTTATCCTAACGGATGCTTATACTAAAGGACTTAATTAATGGAGATTTATTTAATGAATTGTGATTGTTTATTCTACGTAGAGTTTTTTATTTTTATATTTAGTTTTCTTAATTAAACAATAGTTTTACTGTTCAAATTATTTATGAATCATGTGGTTTTAAAGGTATATGATACATATTAAGTTATATTTGACCCTGCTTTTGTAGCGCCCTGCCACTACTGTTTTGTCTATTGCAATAATTTATATCTATTGGAAGGAGATATTTTGGGAGAGGCAGTGAGTTAGGAGTATAGCGCAACACTTGAGCCATCTCTTTTAAAAACTATGATCACAACACCAGACATCTTAGTACATGCATCATAGCTTGGAGAAAGCATTAAGGTCTTAAAGGCTCCATTTACACTCCATATACTTTTAAATATGACACTCTCTTCAACTACCACCATTTACCACCCTTGCCATTATGGCGACCTGAAATAATGACGCAACACAGGAGTTTGGCTAAATATGGAAAGGTCACATTTAATAATTTAATTAAATTTCTCATTGGGTAATAACATACCCCAAATTCAACACAACAACTCAAAATGCACCAGTATTTGCACAACCTGAACTTGGATCCCACGTGTCAGGGGGGGAGACCACAAAACCCCCCCTGTGGCAGAGCTGAAGGGGAGGAGAGAACCTGCAGCATATACCAGCCATTAGCTAGACCACCGAATCACGACTTAGGCTGGGTATGCTACAGGATCCCCTCTGCCCCTCGCATGCCCTGCCTACGTGCCAGATCCCAATTTCACCACAACATCTATAAAACATTTCCTTATTTATGGCTGCTTGCTTATCTTAACGCCTTCAGCTAGCTTAGACCGCTCGAGTCACCCACTAGCTTCCAGCTGCAGCTTTCTTAATCCCTTTATTAGGGGGCACAGGCGGTCTTACTGCGATCCAACTAAGTAGCTGACATCATGCCAAATTCTTTCCACATCTCTGGTTGTGACCTCTCCGCGTAGTTGTCTCTACTTGCTTGTTTGAATCTAGGGAGGGTGGGAGGGAAACAAAAAGGTTAGTAATAATCCAACTTCCTGCTGCCCTACATATATATCTATATATATACCCTTTCCACACCCCTTCTTATCTGCTATCCCTTCTCTCACCCTTATCTCTTACTTCCCTATTCTTTTCTAAATCCTAACCCCCCTCCCCCCTTTTTACTCCCCCTCACCCTTCCGGCTAGGAGCCCAGCCCTTAGGCCGCTCCAGTCACATTCATTCCCTCTGCTCTTTTAAGGTCTCAGAGGCTCCATTTACCCTCCATATACCTTTAAATATGACACTCTCTTCGACTACCACCATTTACCACCCTTGCCATTATGATGACCTGAAATAATGACACAACACAGGAGTTTGGCTAAATTTGGAAAGGTCACATTTAATAATGTAATTAAATTTCTCATTGGGTAATAACATACCCCAAATTCAACACAACAACTCAAAATGCACCAGCCTGAACTTGGATCCCACGTGTCAGGGGGGGAGACCACAAAAACCCGCCTGTGGCAGAGCCAAAGGGGAGGAGAGAACCTGCAGCATATACTAGCCATTAGCTAGACCACCGAATCACGACTTAGGCTGGGTATGCTACAGGATCTGCCCCTCGCATGCCCCGCCTACGTGCCAGATACCAATTTCACCGCCAACAAAGAAATACTCTTTCCGCCAATCACCACTTAGCCTTTCTCGTGACCTTTCCTTACGTTTATCATTTCCTCCAACATCCTCCTGATGTCCTCCAGGAACTGGTCATTACCTGCTTCGTTCAGGTGAACTCCATCTTGCCTGAATATCTCCTCCCCTATTAACGGATGCTCCAGTACTAGGCCTCCTATTTCCCTCACTGCTTTGGCCGCTACCAGATTAATCTTTCTCCTGGCTCCATAGCCTGCTCTTTGTGTGTCCGTATTCCTCCAAACCAATCTTGATACTATGTTCGACCATACTATTCTTACTCCTCGCCATGCTATTGCCAGCCAACCCATTACACCTTTTTATTTTCTCTTCCAATTCTCTCAGTGGGTATGATCCAATATCATTCCCACCGAGATATATAATCAATACGTCAGGGCGCCCCATCTTTGCCTTGCCTGCTGTATGGTGCCTACCAACTCTTCCCACTTAATTCCCCTCTTACCTATCCATCTAACGCTGGCCTCAGTGCGCCCCTTTAGTCAATGAAACGGCTCTAACTTGTGCACAGTATACGTATGAGTGTCCCACTACCCATATCCTCAAAGCTCCTCCTGCAACAAGATGGAAAAAAAAAATTCATTTAGGTTGGTTCATTATTACAAAATTAGTTCTTTCCTCTACTTGCCATTATAGCCCCCGTATGGCCTAACGTAAGACTTATATGCCACTGATTTCCACCTCCCCATTTTTTTAATTTGTTCTGCCGAACACCGGCTGCTTGTTGCACTGGTTGCTGCCCCTATTCTAAATGAATGTGGGGCGTAGTATGCGTTCGCCCAACCAAGTCTTTCCACCACCGTTTCCAATACCCTCCGGAACTGAAAAACCGTGATGCTGGTCCCATCCTTATGACTAAGAAATTGCGGGACCTCTGCCCTCTCTGCTACCATATACTCCTTTACTGCTGTTACTGGGCAGGACGCACCACCTGCTAATCTCATTGATACCCATGCCCCTTTACCAGCCGTATCCGTCTTTGATTTCCTGATCAAAACTAGCACTGCCTTCTCGCCCCATCTCACGTCCCCTTGTCTGATACCCATGTCTGAGTCTTTCTTATTCCTAGCCAGCAACTCTCCTATACGCAATGCTCTGTGAAAAGCCATTGAGAATGCCACCCTGAATACCAGTGCCTCATCCTTATCAAAACATACCTCTTTAAGTATTGCTATCATTTCCCCAAGTCTTTCTTCCGTTATTGGTTCCCTTCTATCCCTTTGCTTCCTTTCTCCTGCGTCCCAACCCTTTAATACCTTCCTCACCACAAATCTCTTTGTTACGTCCTTCTTCTTGTATAGCTGCACGAAATACGACACTCCTGAAATTACTGTGCCTAACTGCCCTTTCTTCATACCCCCCTGTTTTAATACCCATAGCCATTCTAAAAAACTTGCTTCTTCTTTCTGACCTACAGTCCTGTTAAATTTGCACCACCGCTCCCAATATTTCTTGTATATGTCCCACATTTTTTCCGCGACGGACCATCTCCCTGATTCCGTGCATTCGCTGCCAATCTGCCAAAGAAGAACAGGGCAGGAATCACCTTCCTTTCTTGCTCCAGGAGCAACTTTTCTAAATATTTCCCATTTAAAACGTGAAAGTGCGTCCGCTACAATATTTCTATACCCTGGCATATGCTGTGCTTTGAAACAAATATTATGCTTAAGGCACTTCAAGACAAAATACCTTAAATACTTAATTACCGGACCGGATGATGATGACAAATTATTCATTATGTCAACTACCGCCTTGTTATCAGACCAGCATATTATTCTTTTGTTCTCAAATATATGGCCCCATAGCTCTATTGCCACTATAATGGGAAATAATTCTAGCAAAGTCATGCTCCTTACCCATCCCTTCTCCTTCCAGTCAGGGGGCCATTCACCTGTGCTCCATCTACCCTGCAAATATGCTCCAAAACCCGCACTGCCTGCTGCATCCGTGAACAACTCCAATTCCTCCACTGACTTTGCCTCCTCCCATATATTGACTCCATTAAATTCGTCCAAAAATTACTCCCACACACCGAGGTCCTCTTTCATTTCCCTATTCACGCGTACCATATGCTCGGGCAGCTTGGCCCCTTTTGTTCCCATTCCCAGCCTTTTTTTAAATAGTCTACCTACTGGTATCGCTCTGCACGCAAAATTTAAGACCCCCAGCAGTCTCTGCATCTCCCTAAGTGTCACTTTTCTTCTTTTCAACATTATTTTTATCATATGTCTCACCTTCTCAATCTTATCCGCCGGAAGCTCGCATTGGCCTCTCGCCAAATCTATCATGATCCCCAGAAAAACAAGTCTTGTAACCGGCCCTTTCCAACTTTTCTGCTGCTACTGGCACCCCCAATTCCTTGAACATGGCCTCCAGCTCCTCCTTCCAGATTCTACATTCATCTACTTCCTTCCTGCCCACAACCAGAAAATCATCTAAGTAGTGAGCCATACTCTCACATCCCATCTTTTCCGTAAACAACCAATGTAAAAATGAACTAAACTTTTCAAAAACTGAACAAGAAACCGAACACCCCATGGGCAAACACTTATCTATATAGTAAACACCATCAAACTTACAACCCATCAAATTAAAACTAAACGGGTTCAACAGTAACAACCTAAAAGCAGATTCCACGTCTATCTTTGCCATCAATGCCCCTTTTCCTAGCCGTTTCACTATTTTTACTGCACAATCAAAGGATTGATATTGCACTGACAAATCCAATTTATTAATTGCATCATTGACTGAATTCCCCCTTGGGTAGGACAGGTGCTGTATCATCCTGTATTTTCCTTTCTCCTTTTTAGGTACTACCCCAAGGGGAGACACAATCAAATCAACACACGGCCTCTCCTTAAATGGCCCCGCCATTCTACCCAGTTTAACCTCCTTCTCCAATTTTTCTGCCAGCACCCCTGGAAATTCTGCTGCAGATTTCAGATTTCTCGCCTGCATTGCCCCTTTAACCTCTGTTTTAACTGGAACCACAAAACCCTTGCGCAAACCCTTTGTTAATAAATTCCTTTCTTCTCTCGATGGATACGCCGCTAATTCCTTAATAATTCTATTGGTTCTCAGCGGTGTTTTGGCCATTACCCGCTATTCCTGTCCCATTACTGTTGCTCCCGTGCCCTCAAAAGGAACATTTATTGCTAGTACCAGCATTACCCCTTCTACAATCCACGCCTGTGTGAGCTCCCCCGCAGTATCTACATGCGTGCTTATATTTACATGAATTCCCCCTATCACACCTTTTGTCGTTGAATGCCCAGCACTCCTTTATCTCTGCTCTGAATGTTTTCACCTGTCCTATAGACCTGCCGCCTTGCCCCTCTGGGACCTTCATCAACCTAGTCCACATATCAGTACCCCTTTTACCTTATCCGGGTTAGCCGTTATAAAGCATTCTGCATATATAACCATTCTTTTCACCCATTCTGGAAATGTTTGCCTTGCCTTCCTCCCTCTACCCTCGTCTCCCTTGGATTTCACTGCCAGTGCATCTCTAGTCATCTCAAAAATGTCCACGTACCTGCCTTTCTGCGCTTTCCTAACCACTATCGCTTTCAAATGCGTGGGAAGGGGTAAGAGCTTGGTCCCTGCCACCTCATCATCTAAATTCACTGCGTTATCGCTGCTGTCCCCCTCATCGGACCCTTCTTTTTCCTTGCTTAGCATATATTCTTCTTACAATTTTTAAAATGTTTCTATGCCCCTTCCCATTATGCTTATCATCCTCAAAGTCACCATCCGTAGAACTATCTGATGAATCAGATTCACTACTGGCACTAGAATACATTTGCTTACCGTGACTCCTCTGCTGCTTATGAGACCCGTCTTGTCCTTCCTTGTCCGCTGTCAATTTCCTTGTGATGCTGCCATGTTTCCTTCTTCTTCCTTGTCCCTTGCTCCTTTAGGTGCTTTACTTGCTTTGTCTCTTTTCTGCAACATATTCACATTTAAGTTAGTGCCACCCCCCCCCCCTTTTTTTTGCATCTGCTTCCCAGGCCGCTGACCTGGCCTTCTGCTGCTGTGCACCTCTTGTTCCGTATCCCTGAAACCCCCTCCTCCTCTACCCTTATGTATGTGTTACCCTCACTATCTCTAATTACCCTAGGATGCTCTGCAATACTCTCCTCAAGCCTCACTCTTTTTATGGCCCTTCTGTCATTTGCCCCCTTTTCATGGACTTCGCAATACACCTGGGGGGCCCCATACCCCACCCTATTTTCACTTTGTCCCTCCCTCGCCTGGACCACTGGGTCCCCAGCCTGCAGCTTCCCCCTTTGATCTTGCCCTTTCCGATTGCCTTGTTGTCCCCCTTGCTCTAACTACTGTTTGCATCTTAAGAGGCGCATCCCGCCCCCGCTCCCTGTGCGCTCCCTCACTGCTCGTTTGCTAATGACGCGCCCGGAAGCCCTCGCCCCCCGGCCGGGATGACGTCATTGCGGCACGTATGCACGTATAGCGTGCGCATGCGCCGGGCACAAAATCTGTCCTGGGGGGAAGGGGAGGAATTACTGCCGTGCCTACTGTGGTGGCCTGCATCCTCGTCAGATGAAATTGAGCCTCTGGGAGCCGACCGGACCCGCCCGCTGCTGGGCACCCGCTCCCCGCTCCGCTGTTATCTACCTGCCCGCCTACCAGTGCCCTCCTCCTCCTGACCCAATGCTGGCCGCAGCGCGCCCTGTCCATTGCCCCTGGGGAAAGATCCTTCATAGCCCCCTACCTAGCATGAACTGCCCCCTTGCCCTAGGGGGATTACCGGGCTAGTGGATCTCTCGGAATCACTGAATAGCAGTAATTCCCCCATACTCACAATCAACATGGCCCCCTCCTCTACCCTGGCCCCATTCTCCATACTCACGGCACCATCTTCTACCCGCACTCTTTCTGGGGGGATTACCGCCGCCATCCGATCCTGCACCGTCTCTTGCAGCTTCTGATTTTCTTGTCTTTTTTTCAGGAGCTTCAGTCTCTTCTGCGCCCGGATCGCCCTTGTCTCCCAGAGGGTCTCGTCATCTGTGAGGAAACGCCTAGGAATCTTCCTGCTTCTGGACGACATCTTCAGCAACTTCTTCTGCAACGACAGCTTACAAACAGCTCCTGAAACAAAAAGGTTAGTAATAATCCAACTTCCTGCTGCCCTACCTATATATACCCTTTCCACACCCCTCCTTATCTGCTATACCTTCTCTCACCCTTATCTCTTACTTCCCTATTCTTTTCTAAATCCTAACCCCCTTCCCCCCTTTTTACTCCCCCTCACCCTTACAGCTAGGAGCCCAGCCCTTAGGCCGCTCCAGTCACATTCTGTCATGTTTCACCTTACATACCTGCAGCTCTGGTTCAATCTCCTCCCACAAACCCTTTATATCCTGCTCACCCCCTGTTCCTAGTGCTTAGTAATTTTGCATGTTGTTAGACAAAGCATCCTGCTCTCTAAGCTCCAACTCTCAGTGGATAATTTCTACCTAAAGTAGCAGTGGATTTCCTTGCTGAATATTTCAGTAAATACTCCTGTGTTCAATATCATCTCCATTGGAGGATTACTCCTGACACAAGTTCCTCTACATTCAGCGTGAGCCGCTACATCGCTACAAACTTTCACCTTGTTGATTTCAAACCTGCTGAGTTATTACCTCATAAGCAACATACTTCTCTGAAATCAAATTAGCTCAAATTCATTCTACCTTTGCTTACCACAAATCCTTCAAGCACAAGCCGAATCTGGAGACGCTTACACGCTAACTAAAACCGGAGCTGAATTCAGCTGTGTTACTCTGACGTCACCTGCCGCTTACTCCCGCAGTGATTCTCGCCTCTGCTGACAGTCTGCCTTTGATCGCGTGTAGCGATACACAGTGTCTAAACAGTTTACCATCTCTACCATACAGGGTAACACTTCCTCCTTATTAATTGTTTCTCATTATACACTAAAGTGGCTGGATGTGAGAGTTTCCTTCAATACCGTTCACATTAATTGAACTTTGTTCACTGTTGTTTCACCTAACCTATATGCAGCATGAATCTCTCTGTATTAACTCTTCACTTGCTGACATATAGCAACTATCAAAATCCATTGTAGTTGTTGTCATTCAAGTGGGACAAACAGTAATTTTTTTTTTTTAATAATTTTTTATTGAGGTTTTTGCATAACAAACTTATAATACAATACACCTTTTTGTCACAAAACAAACAAACAAGATATAAACAAGAGTAACTGAAATATTTAAGCATCAATAGAGTACATTGGTGATAAGCTAATGAGACCTCTATTTTTCAATTTAATATTATTTATGACTGACCAGTTGGGGACATAATTTTAGGTCCTGCGTACCAGTAGCTTAAAAAATAATAGGTGTCTAATGGTCAGATGCCCAGCTCTTTCAGAGCTGAAGTAGGAGCATAAATGCATGTATAGAGAAGGGGGAGGGGGAAATTCAGTGGGTAAGCACCACTATATATATTAGGGGAAAGGGTGGAGGGCGGAGCTGTATATATATGAAAGATTTTTCTTTATTTAACATAGAGGTGTCTCCTGAACTAGTCAATGTAGAAGAATAGATAAGCTATTTAGCTGGGCCAACTAACTATATGTCATTACCCATGTATAAGAATGTGAAAATTGGGGGCTTATAAAAGAGTATTTTAAAATTAAAATTAAGCCGGGAAGTTGAGCAGACTACTGAAGAGAGGACAATACATATTGCCCTGGTTTCTCTCCTTATAAAAGGAAGAGAGCTATGGCATGATGAGTGGTCTATAGCTAGGGAGGGGGTATAGTGGGGGGTAAGTCATATGATCATTAAAGAATGTGTTATGAGTGGGAAGAAATATTATATAACAATCTGGAGCATATTGGCTACTAACTTAGTAGTAGTTTAAGCATAGTTAAACCTTATGCTAATCATAATCACCAGAGAGTCTGTATTACACATCACGTCACAGGATATATCTCTGCTACTAATAACATGTAGCATATTCCTGCCAATTGAAAGTCTCTCCTTAATTAGTATAACAGTACTGTTAACAAATAGTACCTCATTTATTTAGCATAGACCCTGTGAGATCTATATTATATTCTAGTCCCCTGGGAAGTATAAATGAATATACTAAACAAATACCCATCTATCATAAAGATATGTAAATAGAATAAGGTTAACAAACCCTAACATATAATGATGTACATCACAAACTGGAAAGGTGTCTATTCGCAACAACACTTTAAACTGTGCGAGGTGAATGAGCTATAGAGTTAGCTAAAACCTAATTCTAAACCTTTATTACAAGTAAATGGATATAATCAGTGTACATCATATACGCCCAAATAATTGTAAATGCAGAAAAGGATAAATCTATGTCCTTAGGTAGCTATAATGTTACAGGGCCTATATTGAGTTTTGTACAGGCAGGGCACGATCAGATAGGATTTAATAAAGATGATGGTCTGTTCTATCGTGTAGTGTATATACTTTACATTTAACGGCTGGGTCACATTGCCTATTGTAGGCTTGGCTTATACCTAAGAAGGGCCATGTGTGGTCACACATTCAAAATTGAAATGTAATTGTAGGGTCTAGAAATTAAAGCCTAAAGCATAGGTACAATAGCAGGGTATACACAGGATACACACTGTAACCACAGGTAGTAATTAAGCCAGGAAAAGGAATTATATTAGTTATTAAGAGACATTTTATATATATATAGGGGGGACTAAGACTTTTTGATCTAATATAAAATCAGACAGTCTGAGAGAGATACCAACAACATAGGTGTACAGTCCTGTGCCACTACAAACTATAAAGTACTTAAATATGATGCAAAGGCACATAACATAATGGAGATTGTTTCTGAAAGGGAATTACCAAGAAGGTGCGTTATACTATGTATAGAGTAATGTGAGGAGATTTTATGATAGACTATAGGGCTAGACATCATGTAATATAGCAAATAACAGCCAGAGAGGTTAATTTAAAGGGGCATGGCTGTATGAGTGAGTGCAGCTTAAAAAAAAGGGACATCTATAAGTTAGAGCAGCTATAAGTTATCACACATCTGGGTCAACAACTGTCATAGGGACCCCTCCTAGCCTACAAATAATAAATTATAGAATGGGCGTGTGCTTGTATGTTAAGGTCCAACTAATTGCCTGGTAGGACTAGCGGATTGAGAGCAATAGCATACAGTAAAACCCAGAGGGTGGAATCCCAAGAGGAGAATGTTGATATAGCTAATTAAAAGGGGGCTTAAAAGGATTTATATAAAGTCCTAATTTTCCCAGACAAATTAGATATTGTGCTGTCAAATTAAAGGGAGAACATGAGATAACCTATATCCAGGAAGTTTATAATGATATTTCGGGTAATCTTAATATTTATTTACATTATAATGTCTATAGGACAACTGTCCACTTCAATTTAGCCCAAATAAGAAAAAAGTAGATTAATATAAACAGCTTGGGCTATCTGAGGAGAATATCTAGTAGTGATAAAACATTAAGTGATGAAAATACACATGCATGTCTAAATCTAAACAACACAAGGGTATCTAGGATGGCACATATGCTCAGGTGAAGTCAAATTATACCCCACATGTATAGCCCTATTATCAGGTAACAACAATAGTCTAGGATGTAGTCCACAATTCCATTTCAATATTTTTCTCAAAAAAAAAAAAAAAAAATGAAACATACTGCCACACTATATATAAGCCTGCTATTAATCAGCTCTTGTGAGCTGTATTGCTCATAAACAATGTCCCTGATCAAAAATAAACTTGTAAGTCACCCAAAGATTATATGGTTCTTTTACCAAGGGAGTTGAATGAGTTAAGAATGGTTAGATATATAGAACCGGGTGAATTAGCTATCTGGGCATACATAACAACTGAAAAACATACTTAAAAAAAATACAGCAAAGGAAGTGTATAAGCAAAGTTAATAAAACAGGCCTTAGTATAGGAAGGCAAAAAGTCTAAGACTCCGGTGGGTTATCAAAACTGGGTGATATATACATTGGCATGATAAGTTCCCATGGAGAGGGTAGCCTGGAATTCCACATCAAACCAATCGAAATAACAAGATAGTCACCCTACACCTCTCTTTAGAAGCTGTGCCGAGTTGAGAACCCATCGGGAAACATCGGGAGGGGCCCATATGTCAGGTATGGCCAAAACCAGAAGGATCCATAACGGGATAGCTGATTGGTGCGGAGTAGGTTGCAAGGCTCTCTCTTTTCTTATGCGATCTTGAGCATATCTAATCTCCCTCTGCATGTTAGAAACCCATTTGTAGCTCCATGTTTTTACAGCCGAGTTCTCGTTGCGCATCAGGTGGTCGGCCGCTCCATACCAGGCATCTGCCGGTGAACACTCCGCATACTCTGCGGTAGCTCCATTAGTGGTACAAAAGCTGAGCTGAGTCTCAGAGATCGGAGACACTCTAGTATGGGAGGAAATTCTCTGTGGCTTCAGTGATTTTATTAACTCCAAGCTAGGATCTCTCTTGAGCTTGGTACAACTTGTGCTATCAGGTGCAGCGACATATGGGTGAGCTTCCCTCGTGGTAACCGCCATCTTGGTTGCACTGTTATGTCCTTCACTTCTTACAGCTCTAATGGTATTTGCGATATCTTCAAAGTTACAGCACATCCGGTGCTCTAGGTTTTCCAGCAGCGCTCTTATCTGTATGTAACAATCCTTCTCCATATTGAACTAAAAGACTAAGGGTAGTGTAGAGGAAGTTTGTCTCTATAGAACTGTTCCTTTCAATGGCGGTATGGCTGCTGCAGATCACACTCCTGAAGCGTCTCTCAAACAAACCAGAAAAGTCACAGATCCTATGCTTTACCCAATCAGGATACCTTCTAATGTATGATTAAGTAAATTATTTTAGGATTCAGGTATTCCAAATAGCTTATTTATACTTAAATTAGCTGGCTGAGAGAGAGCTCTTTTACAAGACGTCTCTCCTGTTCGGCAGTTGGCTCCGCCCCCCCGGGACAAACAGTAATTTAAGGTTTGCAACTGTGATCTGGTTATATCAAAGTAGCACAAGGTTGTAAGGATAAAACATCTCCTTTACATTCCTAACACATTCATTCCCTCTGCTCTTTATTTCCTATTTAGATACTATCTTATAACCAGCCCCTCATGCCAGTGTTAAATAACATTTGTATAAACTAATTAATAATACTTTTAATTTTATGAAACTGATATAATTAATTTAAAATCTGTACAATGAGATAATGGGCCAGATAACAAGTGGTGCGCTAATAATAGCGTGGGTGGGATAGCCAATATCTCTTCACTGTGCTACCATTAAAGCTCAACTTGATATTACAAGTACCTGGTAAAGCCCAATAACTAGAGGCGCATTCAACTTTGCTTGAGTGCAACCTATACTGTCAATGGATATCGTAATAATATTACAAGTTGAAATATATATATATATATATATATATATATATATATATATATATATATATATATATATATATTGTGTTCAGCTATATTTAATTACACTGGCACCCTGGCAGATGATACACTGAGCGAGAGTGCTCTCTCTTGTTACTATATATATATATATATATATATATATATATATATATCTCTGAACACAAAACTGGCACTCGCTGGTCTTTCAAAAAAGGAGGCAAAAAGTGAGTTTAAAATCCTCCACTACTCACAAAATATAGAGAAAATAACTCATTGTGTAGTTCATTAACAAATCTAGACAGGCCAGAAGGCTTATTTTTTCCACAGGCAACCCCTGAATTACATTGCTTCCAATGCAATGCAAAATATATATATATATATATATATATATATATATATATATATATATATATATATATTAATATAAAAAGAACATTTACGTCCATGTGAAGAACATTGGAATGTAAAGTATTCCTAAGTTAGCTCATTCATAGTTTATTTATTTTATCTTCTTATATGCACTCTAACCCAGACGGACACATTAATTGATTTCACATATATCCTTGTAGAAAGCAGGGGCACTGCTGTGGTGGTTGCTATAGAAATATCTGTATCTTTAACTGTGATGTTTTTTACCTAGTGTTAGATAGATTAACAAATGACAATTACTTTTGGCAAATAATTCTTGAGGCTACTGCATGTGATTCTCCCAAGCAACAAAAAAGAAAGAAAGTAGAAAGGGATTTACGTTGCAGTAAGTTAAACTTGAAGGTTCAGTGTGACCTACCCTTATGAGCTTTAATCACATTTAATCACATGGGCTTTGAATTCAGTATAACAGTTCTCTTACAATAAATGCTTGTTTTGATCTCCAGTGATTTTCTATTCATTCTCTAATTCAATTTATTTTTAAAAGGATTTTTGGAGGGCTCGGTATATTCAGTGAAGCATTTCACACTTAAACATAAGAACAATTATGTAATTAACTCTTATTAAAAATACAGGGCTAGACTACAAATGGAGCACCATTTAGCGCTCCCACTTGCACGTTAACTTCTCTAGACGGATAATTTTTGTGTGCGTTACAAGTTGAAAGTAATCATTAACTTCTTCCATAGACTTCAATGGACCCGACATGAAATATTAATATTTTGCATTCTGATGTTCTTAACAAAGCAGAATATGTCCTTTTTACTCTTAAATACATATTTATAAATATAGTCCTGAGAACCCCCAAACAGAACAAGCCAAATGGGAAGCAGCACTCACTGGATTTGTGAAAAACAAAATATTTATTTGAACTCTCCTGTGATGTTTCGGGGTCGTAAACCCCTTCCTCAGACAGTGTTGTAAGATATTCCAGTGTTTACGTAAAACAGAACAAATAAGTTTTTTTATCTGGGCTATAGATTGTAGTGAATGTAAGATGTTTAGTAGATATTATTTTGTCATTAAGTGCCTTTTTAAAAATTCATTCAAATTCTTGGCACTATAGCCCCTCTGTAAGAATCTCTTTTCCTTTTCTGCCAATTGTGTGTTCTTTTGTTCCTCAAGAGTGTTATTTCTGATCACGATCAAATTGTGCTTTAGGAATTGCTCGTAGTAAAGCAGGTGGGTGACAGCTCCTTTGCATACAAAGAGAGAAGCGCTCTACCAGGAACAAACAACAGCTCAGTGGCTTGTTCTATGGCGATTTACCACCCGGAAGCAGCCTCTTTTAGACCAGTGTGCTTTTCACAGAAGAAAACTTTCCTGAAGTATATCAGTCTGATCCCGCCAAGTAAGGTCAGTCCAGCCCCGAAATACCAGGCAATTCTCCTCTGAACAAGGAACATGACAACCCCAGACGATCGTTTCGGCCTTCTATGGGCCTCGTCAGTGAGGTGCAGCCACATTCCTCTAAGCACACTGGGCAAGGAGTCCACGTCTGGTTTCCCCCATCACCCATAGGGAGACTTCCCCAGGGTCATAATAATTTGCATACAAAGAGAGAAGCGCTCTACCAGGAACGAACAACAGCTCAGTGGCTTGTTCTATGGCGATTTACCACCCGGAAGCAGCCTCTTTTAGAGCTCCTGCCATGTAAGATGGAGTTTGTCAATTTTCTAAATAGCGTTGTACCCAATTTCTGATTGGATTTAAAAATCCTTATATCCAAAAAGTCAATTTGTTCTTTAGAATGCTGTACAGTAAATTTCAAAGGACCAGGCAGATTATTTAGTTCAGTATACCATTATAATAAGGAATATTCATCTCCACGCCAGATTAATTTAAACACCACAAAATAAAAGAACCCTAATCTATAATAAGATACCAATAGCCCTTAAAAGGGTCTTTTGTAGGGCATTGCCCTGAAGTTAACAGTTATTTTGCTACAAAATAAAAACAAACACCCCTAACATTACAAAACCTCACCCACCCCAAACCCACCAAATAAAAAAACCTAACTAAAAAACCTAATCTACCCATTGCCCTGAAAAGGGCATCTGTATGGGCATTGCCCTTAAAAGGGCATTCCACTCTTCTAAGATTGCCCATTAGCCCTAATCTAAAAAAAACACCCCCAAAAAACCTTAAAAAAACCTAACACTAACCCCTCTTTATGTACTCACAGTTGCTGAAGTCCGGCTTGAACAATCTTCATCCCAGCGGCTCCATCTTCATCCAGGCGGCTCCATCTTCATCCATCGAGGGACCGGCATCTTCTTCATCCCTGCGGAGGTCCATCGATCCGACGTTTTAACTAGGTAGTTAGTAAATAGTTAATAACTATTTACTAACTAGTCTACCTAGTTAAAATAAATGCAAACTTACCTGTGAAATAAAAGTAAAACCTAAACTAGCTACAATATACCTATTAGTTATATTGTAGCTAGCTTAGGTTTGTTTTATTTTACATGTAAGTTTGTATTTAGTTTTAAATAGGTATTATTTAGTTAATAATTGTAACTTTAATTAGCTCTATTTTAATTATGTTAAAGTTAGGGGGTGTTAGGTTTAGAGTTAGGGGTTAATATAGTTTAATTTAGGTTGTTGCAATGTGGGGGTCGGCGTTTTAGGGGTTAATAGGTTTAGTTTGTTTTGGGGATGTTTGGGAACAGCGGTTTAGGGGTTAATAATAGGTTTAGTTAGTGTCTGCGATGTTTGGGAATGGCGGCTTAGGGGTTAATAGGTTTATTTAGTGTTGGCGATGTGGGGGGGGGTGCGGTTTAGAGGTTAATAGGTTTAGGTAGTGTCAGCGATGTTAAGGAACTGCGGTTTAGGGGTTAATATGTTTAGTTTGTGTCGGAGATGTTTTGGAACAGCGGTTTAGGGGTAATAGGTTTAGTTAGTGTCTGCGATGTCGGTGAATGGCGGTTTAGGGGTTAATAGCTTTATTTAGTGATTTAGTTAGTGTCGACAATGTCGGGAAAGTGCGGTTTAGGGGCTATAGATTTAGTTAGTGTTGGCGATGTGGGGGGGTGCGGTTTAGGGGTTAATAAGTTTAGTTAGTGTCGGCGATGTGGGAACAGCGGTTTAGGGGTTAATAGCTTTATTTAATTATTTAGAATTAGAGTTAGTGTCAGGGATGTGTGGTTTACAATAGGAACAATAAAAATGTTTGAATATGAACAATGGATCCGAAAATTCGGAAAATAATTTATTCATTTTCGGGATGTGCTGATTCGGAAATTTGGATGCATCCGAATCTCCGAATTTGGCAAAATTCGGCCAAAAAACAAATTCGACAGAAACGAAACACACATGTCTACTCGAAATCAGTAAGCTAAAAGTGGGCTGGATCGGTGAGATAGTTGCCTTGTATGCGATAAATAGAAAAAGGGGAGTGGTGGGTAGGGATGGGCGACCGTGTACATTTCCGAATTTGAATGTTAGAATGAATGTTATTACCAAAATTCGAATTACAAATCCGAATGTTGATACAAACGAATATTCTTAAAAATTCTATAATCGAATGCTATTTACAGTTTTTTCGAATGTCACTTTCTAATTCAAATGTTTATAATTAGATCGAATGTCCACATTCGAAATTTCGAATTTAACATTCTATTTAACAAATACTATTCAGAAGTTCAATAGTTCATGTGGTAGGGAATCTAGTAAATTGATACATAATAGATACAAATATATGAATTTGAATGTTTCTATTTCGATCGAATATTGCATAATTCGAATATAACATTTAATTAAAGCATTATAGAAATACAATTACAAATATATAAATTTGAATATTGCATAATTTGAATATTACATTTAAAGAAAGCATTAGAAATACTATTACAAACATAAATTCAAATTTTTCAAATTCGAATATTGCATAATTCGAATATTACATTTAAATAAAGCATTACAGAAATATTACAAAAATATAAATTATTTTTTTTCGAATATTACATTTAAAGAAAGCATTATAAATACTATTACAAATATATAAATTCGAATTTTTCTAAACTAATATTTTCAAATGTAATCGTAAAATTCGAAACCAAATACATTTGAAAATTGAATGTTAGAATTTTATGTAAACATTCAAAATTCAATTTGAACGAACGAACGTGTTGAAATTCATTTAATTTTTCGAATGTTGCAAAACATTTGCCCATCCCTAGTGGTGGGTGGCATTTTTAAATAAAAATTTGGATTACTCTCAGCTAGATTACAAGTTTTGTGTTGCGGCTTATAACGCTGAAAATATGACATTTTCAGCGTTAAAACAGCTATTACGAGTGTTGTTGGTATAGGTGTACCGCACACCTTTTAGCCTGTACCGCAACGTCAGTACTGCACACGTAAAAATAACGTATTTTCATGGGATTCCCATAGCGCAGGTATTACGAGTTTTGCGGTGAGGCTAAAAAGTGAGCGTTACAGCCTAAAACGACAAGATCTTTACTGCCATCTAGAGTCAGTAGTTATGAGTTTTATGTTACAAAGCTGTAGCAGAAAACTCATAACTAAAGTGCTACAAAGTACATCAAACACCCATAAACTACCTATTAACCCCTATACCGAGGCCTTCCCGCATTGCAAACACTATAATACATTTATTAACCCCTAATCTGCCGCTCCCGACATCGGCGCCATTAAAAAAATGTATTAACCCCTATTCTGCTGCTCCCCGACATCGTCACCACTATACTAAAGTTATTAACCCCTAAACCGCAAGCCCCCCACAACAAAATATACTAAAATAAACTATTAACCCCTAAACCGAAAGACCCCCACAACGAAATAAACTAATTTAAACTAGTAACCCCTAAACCTAATAACCCCCTAACTTTATATTAAAATTACAATTTCCCTACCTTAAATTAAATCAAAATAATTTTTAAACTAATAATAAAACTATTATAATTATTAAACTAAAATTAAACTAACTACCAATTAAATAAAACTAAACTACCAATAAAAAATCCTAACACTACTCTAATTTTGTAATATCTAAATTACAAAAAAAAACAAACACTAAATTATGAAAAATAAACAAATTATCAAAAATAAAAAAGAATTAACACCTAATCTAATAGCCGTATCAAAATAAAAAAGCCCTAGCCTACAATAAACTACCAATGGCCCTTAAAAAGGCCTTTTGTGGGGCATTTCCCCAAAGATATCAGCTCGTTTACCTGTAAAAAAAAAAAAAATACAAACAACCCCCAACAGGTAACCCACCACCCACCCAACTAACCCCCCCAACAAAATAACTATCTAAAATAACCTAAGCTCCCCATTGCCCTGAAAGGGGCATTTGTATTGGCATTGCCCTTAAAAGGGCATTTAGCTCTTATACTGCCCAGACCCTAACCTAAAAAATAAAACCCACCCAATAAACCCTTAAAAAAGCCTAACACTAACCACCTGACGATCCACTTACAGTTTTTCAAGTTCCGCTTGAACAATCTTCATCCCGGCGAAGTCTTCATCCAGACGGCCTCTTCAATCTTCATCCCGGTGGCGACGTCTTGATCCAAGCGGAGAGAAGTCTTCATCCAGGCGGCATCTTCTATCTTGATCCCTGAGGCGCAGAGCAGGTCCATTCTGAAGACATCCGGCACGGAACATCCTCTTCATATGGTCCCCGCCGTACACAGAATCTTCAATGCAAGGGACGTGATTCAAGATGACGTCCCTTGCATTCCTATTGGCTGAAAATTTTGAATCAGCCAATAGGAATTAGGGCTGCTAAAATCCTATTGGCTATTTAAATCAGTCAATAGGATTTAAGCAGCTCTCATTCTGTTGGCTAATTCAGTGGGTTTTACTGTTGGGGGTTGTTTGTATTTTTTTACAGGTAAAACAGCTGATATCTTTGGGGCAATGCCCCACAAAAGGCCCTTTTAAGGGTCATTGGTAGTTTATTGTAGGCTAGGTTTTTTTTTATTTTTGGTGGGCTTTTTATTTTGATAAGGCTATTAGATTAGGTGTAATTCTTTTTTATTTTTGATAATTGGTTTGTTATTTTGTGTAATGTATAGTGTTAGGGGGTGTTTGTATTTTTTTTTTTAGTAAAAGAGCTGTTTATCCCTACAAAAGGCCCTTTTAAGGGCCCCTGGTAGTTTGGGGGGTGGGGGTTTGTATAGTGTTAGGGGGTGTTTGTATTTTTTTGGAGTAAACGAGCTGGTTATCTCTATTTTTTGTAATGGCAGCTTTTTAATGTTAGGTTTTAGTGTAAGGCAGGTTAGATTTTATTTGACAGGTAAGTTTCTATTTATTTTAACTAGGTAGCTAGTAAATAGTTAATAACTATTTACTAACTAGTCTACCTAGTTAAAATAAATACAAACTTACCTGTGAAATAAAAATAAAACCCAAGCTAGCTACAATATAACTATTAGTTATATTGTAGCTAGCTTAGGTTTTATTTCACAGGTAAGTATGTATTTAGTTTAGGTATTATTTAGTTAATAATTCTAAATTTAATTTAGATCTAGTTTAATTATGTTAAAGTTAGGGGGAGTTAGGTTTAGAGTTAGGTTTAGGGGTTAATATAGTTTAATTTAACTTGTTGCGATGTGGGGGGGGTGGCGGTTTAGGGGTTAATAGGTTTATTTAGTTAATATTTGAAAATTAAATTGTTATATTTTTATTATGTTCAAGTTAGGGGTGTTAGGATTAGGTTTAGGGGTTAATATAGTTTAATTTAGCTTGTTGCGATGTGGCGGGCTGGCGGTTTAGGGGTTAATAAATATAGTATAGTGGCGGCGATATTGGGAGTGGCAGATTAGGAGGTTAATAACTGTAGGCATGCGTCAGCGATGTGGGGGGCAGCAGATTAGGGGTGTTTAGATGTAGGGTTTATGTTAGGTTGTTAGGTTTAAACTGTATTTTTATTTCCCCATAGACATCAATGGGGCTGCGTTACGGAACTTTTGTTTCCTCGATCGCAGGTGGTAGTTGTTTTTTTTTGCCAGCTTTCCCCATTGATGTCTATGGGGAAATCGTGCACGAGCAAATCTCAGCAGTGCTCTAATTGTGTGTGGTATGGAGCTCAACGCAACCATATTGCACGCAAAAGGCGTATGTTTGAGAAATTGTAATAGCAGCGCTATAGGAAATTAAATAATATACCTTTTGTGGTGTTTGTTAATTTCTCTATAGCGCTCAAAACTCGTAATCTAGCTGTCTATTATCTAGCAAGATGTTGATAAAAGGAAGGCGATTTTTAATCTTAGAAATTGAATGCCATGATACACGTCTTGCTCTCTATAATATATATGCTTCAAATGAGTTTCAGCCAGCCTTCTGGTCCGGACTGTATGCTAAACTCATCAATATGTCTGACTCTAACCTCATTATTGCGGGAGACTTTAACGCTGTGTTTAATCCATTTTTAGATCATCTTAAAGTGAAGGTAAAGTTACCTTGATGCTGATCCAAAATCCAATTCTGTGTTAAGAATCAATAGGACTTTAATTCATCATTTTGTTAAATATTGATTCTAAATCCAGTAATGTCACTTTTAATTACCTTTTTGACGCTCTGTAAAATCAACCGGTTTTCGTTTGTTTTTTAAGTCTGGGTCACGTTTTTTTAACAGCCAGTTGAAAATCTGGCCGTTAGGCGGCCGTGTCCTTACATTATCCGCCCACTTGTGGATAAGCGCATGCGCTACGGTCCAATTATTTAGCTGATAGTACACGCGCTTTCCCGTTTCGGGACAGGAAGTCAGTAACTGTGCACTTTCAGTTGGTGCAAATGAACTTGCGTAGCAGTCCACGTGACTGAACAATAAGCATGACACGGAAGTAGGCTAAGTAAATCAGTAGTAACTATAGCAACGGCTTTGCTGCTGCTCCCGTAGATACTCAGATTAGCGCATGCGCATTGACACTGCTCATCATGAACATGCTTCTGAGATTACCGCACATCACATCAGGAAATAGAGGTTGGGAGGAGTTATCGTCAGAACGGTAGGGAAAAATATAGATGAAAATACAAGATAAATAATTATTTTTTTATAAAATGAAGTTAGCGATTAGCTTATTCATTCATGAAAGAGTGCATTGATATATTGTAATTGAATAAAGTTTACCTTCACTTTAAAACTAAAAATCTGCATTATCCGCTTAGATATAGTAAAGAATCTAAATTCCTAGCCAAATTTGCTAAAAGTTAAACTGAAAGATGTCTGGAGACTACAAAATCCAGACATTAGATCATTTACCTGTGGATCCAAAAACTTTCATTCTTTATCTAGAATAGACATGTTTTTGATTAGTGAAGCCCTCTTAGCTGCAGATGTCAAGTCTGAGATTAACTATATCCTAATTTCTGATCATGCCTTTATGTCACTCTCTATCTTCAATTCTTGCAACAACAAAAAAACTAAATTGGTAAATTTTTCTTTTCTTCCCCTCATTCTTTTATTCTGATATAAATTTCAGAAATTGGCTAATACATAACTGGAGGAAATTCAAAAATTATAATAAAGAGTGTATTTCTAAACCAGAGTTTTTTGGGGAATCAGCAAAAGCCTATTTAGATTGAAATATTTTTTATTGAACAATTGGTACAATACACATTCTATATCAATAGCAGATACCATAAATAAATCACAACTGTAAAGCCTCTATTACACATTTCTCATCATTGTACTGCTTTTTACAAATCAACATTTTCTTTAGCCAGTCTTCACTGTGTATTACGAGTTGAAGCTCCAGTAGAAACATGAGTCCAATTGTTACAATTTTTAAAGGTCTAACAATGTTTAACAATAAACCTAAATACCCTATATAACCATAATGCCAGCTCGCTTCATCCTTTAATTTGTTGTATTATCAATAAACAGTTCTTACGAAGTCTCCACATCTTAAACATCCACAGAGCCCACTGAGTACTCTCATTTGCAGTATCTACCGCTGCTCTTAATCTACAGTTTCTTTCTCCCTTGCTTGGTAGCTTATCCTATATGTGTTTTTCATTAAGGATCCAATAAAACCAGACTCTATTGAAAGATTCCACCTCGTCTTGTATGTATGCTGCAGTCTCGCATAAGCTAAACATACTTCTAATTCTCCCTAGCACTTCCATTCTCTCCGGGATTCCCACCTTCCAGTATTTTGCTATCGATATACGAGTCACTGTACACAAAATTCTAATGAATTTATTTATAGGTGCATTGAATCTTGGATCCTCACCATTCAGCAAGGCCTGCATGGGCATCAATGTAACCTGTTCCTCCAATATAGTAGTTATAATCTTAGAAAGGTCGTGCCATACTTTTCGTACCCCCGGGCACTCCCACCACATATGAAAATATGTACCTAGCTGTGTACACCCTCTATAGCATTGCCTGGAACCTCCCCTCACCATGTGTGCTGTCTTTAAAGGGGTTAAATACCAGCGAAATGTTGTCTTGATGTTGTTCTCCCTCAAATCAGCTCCTAACAAGCCCTTACTGGAGTTTAGAAAAATCTGGTTCCAAGTCTTTAGGTCATATGTTACATCTAAGTCCGTTTCCCAGTGTAGGGCAGTCTGTGGCTTTGAAATTATGTGTGTTTCCTGTATGAATAAATATAAGTGGGAAACCGCACTTTTCTGTCTGTTTACTGCACTGCACAGTTTCTCGAAAATATTTTTGGCCTTGGCCTCCCTGTCCATCCTATTATATAGTGTGATAGCTGAGGCTATCTGTAGATATACAAACCACTGCAGAGGCAGAGGTCTAAGTTTGTCCTGTAATTGGTTGTAAGTCAAAATCTTCCCATTGGTTAAAAAGTCTGCTATACGGTAAAGGTCCTTGTGTGCCCACTTGTCTATCAGTTTATGCAATTCTCCTGAGATTATACACTTTAATGGTCTTATGAAAGAGTTAGTTGGCAATAGTGTACCATTCCTATTGGTTGCTGCTAGCTGCCTGATAGCTATTTTAGTGATCGGGTTTTGGAAGCTTCCGGGTCTCCCTCTAGGTTCTTTACCCCATAATATATCATCTGGGCCGTCATAACCCCCAATGAGGGCCTCTAACTGGGGCCATACTACATCCTCCTGTTTCCTCCCTAAGAGAGAGTTTTGGGCTAGTCTAGCTGCTGTGTAATAATCCATCAAGTTAGGAAGTCCCACCCCTCCCAATTGGCGGTGTCTGGTGAGAGTATCCCGAGATATCCTCGCGTGTCTAGATCCCCTAAGGAATTTATGTAAGTCTGTCTGGAGGGTCTTCAAGTCAGATTTATCTATCTTTATAGGCAGGGAGCGAAATAAGTATAGGATTCTTGGGAGAATGTTCATCTTAATTGACGAGAGTCTCCCATACCATGAAAAGTTATGCTTCTTCCACTTCTGCAGATCAGATCTAATTGACTTAAACATAGGAATATAATTAGCTCTATATAATTGGTTAGATTGTGCTGTCAGTCTGATCCCCAAATACTTTATGTCATCTTTCACCCATTTGAAGTCAAAGTTTGTTTCTATGAGTTTGATAGTGTGTTTTGGTAGACCCATTGAGAGCGCCTCACATTTGTCTAAGTTTATTTTATATCCTGAAATGGAGGAGAACTGTTGTAAAGTTTTATAAATGTTGGGAAGCGAAATGAGTGGCTTGGTAACTGTTAATAACACATCATCTGCGAACAGAGTGATCTTATGTTGAAATTGTTGTATTTGCATGCCTGAGATGTCTGGGGAATTTCTTATGTTTGCAGCTAGTGGCTCGATACATATTGCAAAAAGAAGGGGCGATAGGGGGCAGCCCTGCCTGGTGCCATTAAGAATGTTAAAAGTATTGGACTGGTGTCCTATAGCTCTGATATATGCTGTGGGTGTGGAGTATAAACCTCTTAGTGCTGTCATAAATGACCCAGTGAACCCCATCCCTGTCAAAACTGTATCCATGTACGCCCAGTCCACCCTATCGAACGCCTTCTCCGCATCCAAGGACAGGACCAGAGAAGGCGTTCGCTCATGGTACAAATAATCCATAACCGTAATCATTCGTCTAATATTGTCTGGAGCCTCTCTGTTTTTTATGAACCCTACCTGGTCCGGGTGCACAATAGAGGGTAGGATATGTTTTAAGCGGTTAGCCAGGATTTTAGTGACAATTTTCATATCTTGGTTTATTAGAGATATGGGTCTGTAGCTTGAACAAAGTGCGGCGTTTCTACCCTTTTTTGGTATTACAATAATTTTGGCTTGTAAGAGGTCAGCAGATATGGGTTGGCCTTCTAGAATATGGTTGGCAAATTTAACTATATGTGGGACCAGGGTCTGTCTGAAGAGTCTATAATATTCCCCTGGAAATCCATCAGGACCCGGGGCCTTGCCTGGTTTGAGCTCTTTTATAGCTGCCACCACTTCAGCTTGTGTGATTTTTGTATTTAATTTGTCTTGGTCTTCTGTGGTCAAGTGTGGAAGGTTAGCCAAGTCCAAGAACTCCTTAAGCATATTTTGTGTTTGTGCGTTATGTTGGACCTTTTCCCCATCATACAGGTTTCTATAGTATTCTGCAAACGTGTCCACAATTTCTTGTGGGTGAGATGTAATACTTCCTGTTCCTGTCTGAATTCTCGGAATAGATACTGATTGATATTCATCTCTAATTTTTTTGGCTAAATACCTGTCAGACTTATTTGCGTATATGAAATAGTTGGCTTTAAGCCTTTGGGCTGCCCTAATAGAGTTGTTATTCAAAAGAGCATGCATATCTGTTTTTTTCCGTTGTAGGGTCTGTAAAATGAGTTGTGAGTTGGTCCGTTTGTGTTCCTTTTCTAACGAGTCAATATCCCGTTGTAACCCCAAGTATCTATTGTCGGTCTCTTTCTTGTGAATGGCTTTCTCTTTGATTAACAGACCTCGAAACACCGATTTGTGCGCTGCCCAAACCGAGATCGGGTTCACCGTAGAATCAGTATTGATTCTCCAGTAGTCACTCATTGCTTTTAGAAGTTTGTCTTTAGTGTTGGGATATTTTAGACAGGTCGGGTCAAACGTCCATGTCCTAGTCCTACCTGGGTCAATAATGGAACGGAAAAATAGTTGTGTAATGGAATGGTCCGACCAGACACATGTATGTATATTAGCCTTGCGTAATGTAGGCTGCATTATTTGGCTAGTAAAGATATAGTCAATTTTTGTGTAGCATTTGTGTGCTGAGGAGTAGTATGTAGTGTCTGTTGTGTCCCCGTATAGTGTGACCCAGCTATCTTGTAGCCCATGCGGTGAAAGTAAGTCGTCAATTTTTGCAGCTATTACTTTTTGTCTAGATTTTTTCTTTGATATATTTTCTATCGTAGACTTCCTCAACGCTGCCAGATCTATATTGAAATCCCCTGCTAATACTATTCTCGATCTAGACCAGTTGGTCAATAAATCGGAGATGTGTCTAAAAAATGGTTCCTGCTGCTCATTTGGGGCATAAATATTACATAGGATTATTTCTGTACCCTGTATGTTGCCCCTTACTAAAATATATCGACCTTCTTTGTCTTTCATTGTTTCCCTGTGCTCAAAATTTAAAGATGAGTGAATCAAAATAGATACCCCTTTAGTCTTAGTATCAGAAGTAGCATGGAAGTGTTGTGTATATTCTTTGGACCAGTACCTAGGAATCTGTGTATTCAAAAAGTGTGTCTCCTGTAAAAACAAAATATCGGCTTTGAGCCTCTTGTATTGTGTCAGTGCAGTCTTCCTCTTTATATCTGAGTTGAGGCCTCTCACATTATGAGTTATCAGATTAACTCCAGGGAAGTCTCGTGATGTAGTCATGATAATGTATCACCCCAATCATACAACCAGTCCTGATTCATAAGCTCTCCCTCTCTACCTGATTGCTTTAGTGTATCATAATTCTTACCATCCTGTAAGACCCCAACAACAAACTCCTGATTTCCAACTCTAGTGAAACTCTGGGTGTGGCTGTTACCTTGTATGAAGCGAAACTGGCATAGTTCAAAACATTTAAAGAGCATAAATAACTTTGGTTTTCCCTGTAGAACGGAACAGAAAAAACAACATAAAATACATAACATGTAGTATATATTAAGCATTAACATAATTTATAGGAGATGATACTAGGTTTCTCATAACATTATCTCAATTCTCTATAGGTGGTATGATATATCAGAAAAGATTTAGCCCATACTTATAACCTTTATGTTAACAGTCTCAAACCCTTGGCCATCATAATATATCAATGTCACATGTAGCCTCCACGACACTGCCGAGACAATGTCTAGGAGGGAGTCTTACCAGTCTCTCACATTCGTTATATCTTGAGGTAAGCATAGTTCAAGGGTGAGATCAGGGTTTAAATCTCTTGTTATTTACTTTTGTCCAAGTGGATTTCTTGTTTGTTTGCTTTAGTGCTTGTGTCCCTATGTTCTCCTCAGGGTCAGGATCAAATGGTATGTCCGGTGTTTCTATACCAAAGCTTCTGCAAACCTCCGGTATCTCTTGGGTAGTCCTAATCGTGGTCACCTTGCCGTCTTTAAGTATATTAAGGGCAAAAGGAAAGCCCCAGCGGTAGGGAATTTGATGTTTTCTAAGCAGTGATGTTAATGGCCTCACACACAGGTCCTGGAAAAACTGTACAACATTCCCTTGGTATTTGAACGTAGGATTTTTGTGAGATGCGTTTAAGATTTTTTCCTTATCAGTAAATTTGAGAAATTTGATGATCACATCTCTTGGTGGCATATCTTTTTGTGGCCTGGCCCGGAGCGCTCTGTGGGCTCTCTCAATTTGATAGTCCGTGTCATCTGTAGCCATTGTGATAGCCTTGAAAAGACCCTGTAGATAGGGGAGAAGGTCTGGTGTATTGATGGATTCTGGTACGCCCTTTATGCGTAGATTCGATCTTCTGTTGCGATTTTCTACATCTTCCATCTTGTCCTGAAGATCTGCTATTTGTTGTTGCTGGAAGGCGACCGTTTGTGACATAACACAGACATTCTCCTCTAAATCTCCTCTGTCATTCTCCAAGGCGTCTACCCTATTTCCAATTTCTAGTATATCGTTTTTAATTTCTGATAAGCTGCTGGTTACTGTGGCGTGGAGACCATCAATTTTGTCCCACAGTTTCTCAAAATTCGTTGCAATGTCTTGTTTAGAGACTAAAAGGGTTAAATCAGCCTTAGTTGCGGGCGTCTGAGCATCCAGAGATTTACAGTGCTCAGATTCCAAATCAGAGTCCCCCTCTGTCTCCATACTTGTAGTTTCTATTTGTTTGCTAGGTATGTTGGATCTCAGGAATGTATCCATGGAGGTTATTTTACTACTTTTCTCAGGTTTCTGAGCTCTTCTGGAAGACATTTTAAGTTTAATAGTGGCTATTGTCTATCCTGGTCTCTGTACAATCCTGTGAGCAGCAGTAGTGTGTGGAAAGTGCTTTGTGGTGTATCTCAGCAATCTTCAGTGTGAGTATCGCCTTTGTTGGATAGGAGATGGGGCGAGTGCTTAGAGGGCATGTGAGGCTAAAGCTTAATGTGTGCTTCTAGAGTTCTGTGGGTTCACAGTGTTATCAGCTTTGCAAGAGGTATCTTTTATGGTAAGTACATAGTCCTGTGGGGGTTCGCTCAAATTAGCCACATTCAGTATAGTTACCGCTTGGGGTATCTGTCGTTCATACATTCAACATATTAGGGCAAGACCTATATTGTATATTCACCTCCATAGCAGCCATGTGCGTTTAGAACTCTAGCGCGTCTTGCTTGTTTGGCATCGCAGCCATTATAGCTCTCTGTTATTCCTCCATTACCCCACAACTGAGTAACCCTCACCAGTGCCATACAATGTCAATTTTGCCACCTTTGCTTCAATAATGCTCACCCTTCAGCGTACACCAGCTACAAGTCCATTTGTACTCCTCTCCGAAACTGCGTAGCGTAACCAAGATGGCGCCCGCTGCATTTGCTTCCAACTCCTTTCAGGTTCTAAAGTTGCAGCACGAAGTTGCGATAACCGGAGCTTTCAAAAAAACATCCAGGACATTTCTCTGTCGCTTACTCTGTACTTTGCTTGCCTTTTGTCATTCCACCTTAGGGCAATAACCACCTTTTTAGTGTATCATACTCCGGAGCTCCGGTCTCACACAACCATTGCTGTGCGTTGCTAGGCTCCGCCCCCAGCAAAAGCCTATTTAAAGGGACAGTCTAGTCAAAATTAAACTTTCATGATTCATATAGAGCATGCAATTTAAAACAACTTTCTAATTTACTTTTATCATCAAATTTGCTTTGTTCCCTTGGTGGTATTTTTTTAACAAAAAGCTAAACCTAGGTAGGCTCAAACTGATTTCTAAACCATTGAAAACCTCCTCTTAGCTCAGAGCATTTTGAAAGTTTTTCACAGTTAGACAGTACTAGTTCATGTGTGTCATATAGATAAAATTGTGCTCACTCCCGTGGAGTTATTTAGGAGGCTGCACTGATTGGCTAAACTTCATGTTAGTCACAAACACTGAGATAAGGGGACAGTCTGCAGAGGCTTAGATACAAGGTAATCACAGAGGTAAAATATATTAATATAACTTTGTTAGTTATGCAAAACTGGGGAATGGGTAATAAAGGAATTATCTATCTTTTTAAACAATAATTTTTTTGGTGTAGACTGTCCCTTTAAGAGGTTTAATCAAGGCTTGTATAATAAAAAGGAAGAAAATTCTAAGAAAAAGAGAACTTAAGAACAGATATGCAGAATAAACTCAGATAAAAACATTGGCTAGCCTATATGAAAGCAAAGGAGGAAAGAGAATTGTTTTTAAATCAGAAATATCTTCAAGCTAGTTTGAAAAATAATGCAATATTTAATAGACATGGTCCAAAATCCGCTAAATTTCTCGCAAACATTGCAAAATCCACCCCAAAAAACATAGATCTTTATCAGTACAATAGCAATAAAAGGTAAAAAATATACCGCCCCCTCAGAAAAAATGAGTGAATTTCATGAATATTATCGAAAAGTATATTCAGTAGACCCTTTTGACTTTCAACCTAGAGAAAATATCTGGCAGAAAATCACATAACCTAAAATCTCCACAGAACATTGTGCTCTGATTAATGAAGAAATTGCTCTTGAAGAAATTACCAAATCTATACATAGTTTAGCCAATGATAAAGCTTCCGGTCCGGACCAGATCCCTTCAGAATTTTATAAAATTTTGGAGGAGGAAATTTGCCCCTCTTTAAAGAATCTCTACAAAACAAATTTCCTGTCTGATTTTAAACCCTCCAAATACTTTTCTGTTTCAACCATGGTTCTAATATTGAAGAAAGATAAAAACCCTGAACTATTGCACTCCTATATCCCTATATCTTTATTGAATATCGACTATAAGATTCTTGCAAATAGATTGAAAGTTATGCTAGGAGATATTATACATCCTAAACAATCCGGATTTATGCAAGGGAGAACAGCTACAAAGAACATTATAACAGCTATGCTATTAATCAAACACTTCTATTCTCAGTCTAAACAGTCCTCTAAGCTAAATAAAGATCTTGCTCTCATTACTATAGATGCTGAGAAGGCATTCAATTCCATCTCTTGGGACTATTTATTTAACTCCCTGCACAGGTTCGGATTCTCAGGCCAATTTCATAAGTTCATCCAAACTATTTATTCTGATCCCATCTCCTTTTTGAGTATTAACGGAACATTATCTCCTAGCATAACTTTACATAAAGGAACAAGGCAGGGGTTCCCTCTTTCCCCCTTATTATTCAATATAGCACTTGAACCTTTTGCAGTGATATATAGAGGGGAATTGGAAGGGTTTAAAATTGTCAAAAGACATTTTATACTTTCTCTTTACGCAGATGATATTCTTTTTTATTCAACTAACACCAAGAGAAATATTCCACAACTTCTTAGTATAATATCTGAGTTTAGTGTCTTTTCTGGTTATAGGATTAATCTAAAAAAATCTGAGATTCTATGGATTAATAAACAAAAATATAGTTGTTTAAATAACCCCTTTATTTATGCTGAAAATAAGATCAAATATTTAGGGATTTTTCTAACTAAAAATCCACACAAATGGTATCAAAGTAACTTTCCTCCCTTATGGCAGAAATGTAATATGACACTCTCTGCCAAGATTACACTGATAAAAATTATATAATTTACTAAGATATTGTTTCAATTAGAAAACATATCAATCTTTGCACCCAGTAAATATATTCAAGCTTTCAATTCTCAATGTTCCCAGTTTCTCTGGGGCAGACATAAAGCCTGTATCTCAATAGCTAATTTTTCACACCCTAAAAATATGGGCGGTCTTGCATTTCCTTACATCAAATATTATAACCTGGCATCTCTAGCCAAGACGGCTTTAGATTGGCTCTCAGAGGCGAATTATAATACTCATAGTGTTGAGGAAGAGGCTCTGGTCTCACCCTTATCTGTAAAGGCTTTATTACATAAGAATAATGTTCATCTTTACAAAGGACAAATTCCAAAATTCACAATATACAATATAATCTTGGCTTGGAATAAAATCTGTAGGATTTTGCAAATTAACAATCTTTTTTCAAAATATCTTCCAATAAGAGGCAATCCAGATTTTGTGCCTGGATCCTACTATTATATTTTCAAATTATGGGCCCAAAAAGGCCTAACAAACCTGATTAAATTATGTGACCCACAGACCAAAAATCTGAAAATTTATGCTAATCTTACTATAGAATTTGGTTTAAATGTAAAACATTTTTTTGCATATCTCCAAATCCGACATTTTGTCAGATCCCGAAAATTTGCACAACCTTTTAATTGGGACCTTGGTATCTGGAATCTAACTATAATTAGATGCTATTGGGCGGGGATCCACTCCATCTCTATGGTCTATGACTTACTGACAGCCCATAATGACAAGCCAAGGATGGCAGCCTTATTTTCTATCTGGTCAAAAGAGGTACCAGATCTTGCACGGTTCAAGCGTAGTCATGCACTGGTTTCCAAATATACTGGATCTATATCCGTGAGAGAATCACATGTCAAGCTGATTAATAGATCTTATCTTACCCCTAATCAAATAGCTAAATGGAACCCAGCTCAACCTAAGTACTGTTCTAGGTGTCACGCTCCCAATTCAAATTTGATGCATGCTTTTTGGCTCTGTCCTAAAATCCAAAAGTTTTGGTCCCGAATTAAATTTTGGATAAATAAATTTATTGACCCTAAAGTTAAATTATGTTCTTCCTATGTTCTCTTCCTAGTTGATCACAAGATGTTCCAAAACAAGCAGTTAATTAATACCGCAATTTTTGTAGCAAGATACATGATATTAAATACCTGGAAGAATAAAGGATCACCCGGGTTAAGGGCCTTTATTAAAAATACGTACTACCAAATGAATATCGATCAACATGATTCTATGATTTATTCTGAGAACAAAATGTATGCATTCTTTTCTAAATGGGCTGGAGTAATTATGGGGCCTAGTTATCAAGCTGTCAACCTCAAATACGCTGGAATTCCGCAGCGTATTTGTGGCGAGGCTGATTCGTCTTAGTTATCAAAGGCTAGAGACCGTCAAAAGTAGAATTTTGTGACGTAAACTTCGATCCGCCGGACTCAGTCCGACACAGATCGATTCTTACGTCACTCCAGATGTTCCGCACACAAGTTCGGCACAATCTGACTACTTTTGCTAGTTATCAAAAAACTAGCAGGTACGCTCGGCACTTTTCCGGCCCAGCGTACCTGGTTTTCAAACCGCCCCCCTGGAGGCGGCGGATCCCATAGGAATCAATGGGAGTCTGACCATAGCGAAAGTACAAGTTCGCTGCTGCCAGATATCCCATTGATTCCTATGGGAGCTGTCTGCACCTAACACCCTAACATGTATCCCGAGTCTAAACACCCCTAATCTGCCCCCCCCCACACCGCCGCAACTAAATAAAGTTATTACTCCCTAAACCGCCGCTCCCGGAGCCCACCGCAAGCTATAATAAACATGTTAACCCCTAAACCGCCGCTCCCTGACCCCGCCGCAACTATAATAAATGTATTAACCCCTAAACCGCCGCTCCCGGAGCCCACCGCAAGCTATAATAAACATGTTAACCCCTAAACTGCCGCTCCCTGACCCCGCCGCAACTATAATAAATTTATTAACCCCTAAACCGTCGCTCCCGGAGCCCACCGCCACCTACATTATACCTAGTAACCCCTATCCTGCCCCCCCTATACCGCCGCCCTCTATAATAAAGTTATTAACCCCTTTCCTGCCAATCCCGCACCTCGCTGCAACTAAATAAATAGTTTAGCCCCTAAACCGCCGCTCCCGGACCCTGCCGCAACCTATATTAAATTTATTAACCCCTAATCTGCCCCCCCTACACCGTCGCCACCTATAATACATTTATTAACCCCTATCCTGCCCCCCACTACACCGCCGCCACTGTAATAAATTTATTAACCCCTAAACCTAAGTCTAACACTAACCCTAACACCCCCCTAACTTAAATATTAATTAAATAAATCTAAATAATATTTCTATTATGAACTAAATTAATCCTATTTAAAACTAAATACTTACCTTTAAAATAAACCCTAATATAGCTACAATATAAATAATAATTATATTGTAGCTATCTTAGGATTTATTTTTATTTTACAGGTATCTTTCAATTTATTTTAACTAGGTACAGTAGCTATTAAATAGTTATTAACTATTTAATAGCTTACCTAGCTAAAATAAAGAGAAATTTACCTGTAAAATAAAAACTAACCTAAGTTACAATTACACCTAACACTACACTATACTTTAATAAATTATTCCTATTTAAAACTAAATACTTACCTGTAAAATAAACCCTAACGGCTAGATTTAGAGTTCTGCGGCCAAAGGGGTGCGTTAGCTACGCGTGCTTTTTTCTGGCCGCACCTTTAAAATAACTCTGGTATTGAGAGTCCACAGAATGGCTGCGTTAGGCTCCAAAAAAGGAGCGTACAGCATTTTTAACGCAACTTCAACTCTCGATACCAGAGTTGCTTACGGAAGCGGCCAGCTTCAAAAACGTGCTCGTGCACGATTCCCCCATAGGAAACAATGGGGCAGTTTGAGCTGAAAAAAAACCTAACACCTGCAAAAAAGCCGCGTTCAGCTCCTAACGCAGCCCCATTGTTTGCTATGGGGAAACACTTCCTACGTCTGCACCTAACACTCTAACATGTACCCCGAGTCTAAACACCCCTAACCTTACACTTATTAACCCCTATTCTGCTGCCCCCGCTATCGCTGACCCCTGCATATTATTATTAACCCCTAATCTGCCGCTCCGTAAACCGCCGCTACTTACATTATCCCTATGTACCCCTAATCTGCTGCCCCTAACACCGCCGACCCCTATATTATATTTATTAACCCCTAATCTGCTCCCCACAACGTCGCCTCCACCTGCATACACTTATTAACCCCTAATCTGCCGACCGGACTGCACAGCTATTATAATAAAGTTATTAACCCCTAATCCACCTCACTAACCCTATAATAAATAGTATTAACCCCTTATCTGCCCTCCCTAACATCGCTGACACCTAACTTCAAACATTAACCCCTAATCTGCCGACTGGAGCTCACCGCTATTCTAATAAATGTATTAAACCCTAAAGCTAAGTCTAACCCTAACACTAACACCGCCCTAACTTAAATATAATTTTAATCTAACGAAATTAATCAACTCTTATTAAATAAATTATTCAGATTTAAAGCTAAATACTTACCTGTAAAATAAATCCTAATATAGCTACAATATAAATTATAATGATATTATAGCTATTTTAGGATTAATATTTATTTTACAGGTAACTTTGTAGTTATTTTAACCAGGTACAATAGCTATTAAATAGATAAGAACTATTTAATAGCTAAAATAGTTAAAATAATTACAAAATTACCTGTAAAATAAATCCTAACCTAAGTTACAATTAAACCTAACACTACACTATCAATAAATAAATTAAATAAAATACCTACAATTACCTACAATTAAACCTAACACTACACTATCAATACATTAATTAAATACAATACCTACAAATAACTACAATGAAATAAACTAACTAAAGTACAAAAAATAAAAAAGAACTAAGTTACAAAAAATAAAATATATTTACAAACATAAGAAAAATATTACAACAATTTTAAACTAATTACAACTACTCTAAGCCCCCTAATAAAATAACAAAGCCCCCCGATCAGCCAATCAGAATGAGCTTGCATTCTATTGGCTGATCGGAACAGCCAATAGAATGCTAGCTCAATCTGATTGGCTGATTGAATCAGCCAATCGGATTGAACTTGATTCTGATTGGCTGATTCCATCAGCCAATCAGAATTTTCCTACCTTAATTCCGATTGGCTGATAGAATCCTATCAGCCAATCGGAATTCGAGGGACGCCATCTTGGATGACGTCCCTTAAAGGAACCGTCATTCGTCGGGAAGTCGTCGTCGGAAGAAGATGGGTCTGTGGTGGAGGTCTTCAAGATGGAGCCGGTCCTCATCGGATGAAGATAGAAGATGACGCTTGGAAGAAGATGGTTGCTGGTCCGGATCTACTCTTCTTCCCGGATAGGATGAAGACTTTGGAGCCTCTTCTGGACTTCTTCAGCCATCGGATGATGGATGTCTAGCCCCCGCTTGGGCTTAGATGAAGATATCGGAGCCAGGACGGATCGGTGATACCTGGTATGGTGAAGATAAGGTAGGAAGATCTTCAGGGGCTTAGTGTTAGGTTTATTTAAGGGGGGTTTGGGTTAGATTAGGGGTATGTGGGTGGTGGGTTGTAATGTTGGGGGGGGGTATTGTATGTGTTTTTTACAGGAAAAAGAGCTGAATTTCTTGGGGCATGCCCCGCAAAGGGCCCTGTTCAGGGCTGGTAAGGTAAAAGAGCTTTGAACTTTAGTAATTTAGAATAGGGTAGGGCATTTTTTTATTTTGGGGGGCTTTGTTATTTTATTAGGGGGCTTAGAGTAGGTATAATTAGTTTAAAATTGTTGTAATATTTTTCTTATGTTTGCAAATATTTTTTATTTTTTGTAACTTAGTTCTTTTTTATTTTTTGTACTTTAGTTAGTTTATTTCATTGTAGTTATTTGTAGGTATTGTATTTAATTAATGTATTGATAGTGTAGTGTTAGGTTTAATTGTAGGTAATTGTAGGTATTTTATTTAATTTATTTATTGATAGTGTAGTGTTAGGTTTAATTGTAAATTAGGTTAGGATTTATTTTACAGGTAATTTTGTAATTATTTTAACTATTTTAGCTATTAAATAGTTCTTAACTATTTAATAGCTATTGTACCTGGTTAAAATAAATACAAAGTTACCTGTAAAATAAATATAAATCCTAAAATAGCTATAATATAATTATAATTTATATTGTAGCTATATTAGGATTTATTTTACAGGTAAGTATTTAGCTTTAAATAGGAATAATTTATTTAATAAGAGTTAATTAATTTCGTTAGATTAAAATTATATTTAAGTTAGGGGGCTGTTAGTGTTAGGGTTAGACTTAGCTTTAGGGGTTAATACATTTATTAGAATAGCGGCGAGATTCGGTCGGCAGATTAGGGGTTAATAATTGAAGTTAGGTGTCGGCGATGTTAGGGAGGGCAGATTAGGGGTTAATAAATATAATATAGGGGTCAGCTGTGTTAGGGGCAGCAGATTAGGGGTACATAAGTATAACGTAGGTGGCGGTCGGCAGATTAGGGGTTAATTATTGTAGGTAGCTGGCGGCGACGTTGTGGGGTGCAGGTTAGGGGTTAATAAATATAATATAGGGGTCGGCGGTGTTAGGGGCAGCAGATTAGGGGTACATAAGTATAACGTAGGTCGCGGTCGGCAGATTAGGGGTTAAAAAAAATTAATCGAGTGTCGGCGATGTGGGGGGCCTCGGTTTAGGGGTACATAGGTAGTTTATGGGTGTTAGTGTACTTTAGAGCACAGTAGTTAAGAGCTTTATAAACCGGCGTTAGCCCAGAAAGCTCTTAACTACTGACATTTTTCTGCGGCTGGAGTTTTGTCGTTAGATTTCTAACGCTCACTTCAGCCACGACTCTAAATACCGGCGTTAGAAAGATCCCATTGAAAAGATAGGATATGTAATTGACGTAAGGTGATCTGCGGTATGGAAAAGTCGCGGCTGAAAACTGAGCGTTAGACCCTTTTTTGACTGACTCCAATTACCGGCGGTAGCCTAAAACCAGCGTTAGGAGCCTCTAACGCTGGTTTTCACGGCTACCGCCAAACTCCAAATCTAGGCCTAAGATAGCTACAATGTAATTAATAATTACATTGTAGCTATTTTAGGAATTATATTTATTTTACAGGTAACTTTGTATTTATTTTAGCTAGTTAGAATAGTTATTAAATAGTTATTAACTATTTAATAACTACCTAGCTAAAAGAAATACAAAATTACCTGTAAAATAAATCCTAACCTAAATTACAATTAAACCTAACACTACACTATCATTAAATAAATTAAATAAATTAACTACAAATAACTACAATTAAATACAATTACATAAACTAACTAAAGTACAAAAAATAAAAAAAAGCTAAGTTACAAAAAATAAAAAAAATTTGTTACAAACATTTAAAAAATATTACAACAATTTTAAGCTAATTACACCTAATCTAAGCCTCCTAATAAAATAACAAATCCCCCAAAATAAAAAAATGCCCTACCCTATTCTAAATTAAAAAAGTTCAAAGCTCTTTTACCTTACCAGCCCTTAAAAGGGCCTTTTGTGGGGCATGCCCCAAAGAATTCAGCTCTTTTGCCTGTAAAAGAAAAATACAACCCCCCCAACATTAAAACCCACATACCCCTAATCTAACCCAAACCCCCCTTAAAATAACCTAACACTAATCCCCTGAAGATCATCCTACCTTTAGTCACCTTCACTCAGCCAAGCAGCGATTGAACCGAAGAGGAGATCCGGAGCGGCAGAAGTCATCATCCAAGGGGTGCTGAAGAAATCTTCCATCCGGGCGATGTCATCTTCCAAGAGGCGCTGAAGAAGTCTTCTATCCGGGCGATGTCATCTTCCAAGCGGGGTCTTCAATCTTCATCCCGCCGACGCGGAACATCCTTCTTTACCGACGGACTACCGACGAATGAAGGCTCCTTTAAGGGACGTCATCCAAGATGGCGTCCCTTCAATTCCAATTGGCTGATAGGATTCTATCAGCCAATCCGAATTAAGGTAGGAAAAATCTGATTGGCTGATTGAATCAGCCAATCAGATTGAAGTTCAATCCGATTGGCTGATCCAATCAGCCAATCAGATTGAGCTTGCATTCTATTGGCTGATCGGAACAGCCAATAGAATGCAAGCTCAATATGATTGGATCAGCCAATCGGATTGAACTTGAATCTGATTGGCTGATTCAATCAGCCAATCAGATTTTTCCTACCTTAATTCCGATTGGCTGATAGAATCCTATCAGCCAATCGGAATTGAAGGGACGCCATCTTGGATGACGTCCCTTAAAGGAGCCTTCATTCGTCGGTAGTCCGTCGGTAAAGAAGGATGTTCCACGTCGGCGGGATGAAGATTGAAGACCCCGCTTGGAAGATGACATCGCCCGGATAGAAGACTTCTTCAGCGCCTCTTGGAAGATGACATCGCCCGGATGGAAGATTTCTTCAGCACCCCTTGGATGATGACTTCTGCCGCTCCGGATCTCCTCTTCGGTTCAATCGCTGCTCGGCTGAGTGAAGATGACTAAAGGTAGGATGATCTTCAGGGGATTAGTGTTAGGTTATTTTAAGGGGGGTTTGGGTTAGATTAGGGGTATGTGGGTTTTAATGTTGGGGGGGTTGTATTTTTCTTTTACAGGCAAAAGAGCTGAATTCTTTGGGGCATGCCCCACAAAAGGCCCTTTTAAGGGCTGGTAAGGTAAAAGAGCTTTGAACTTTTTTAATTTAGAATAGGGTAGGGCATTTTTTTTATTTTGGGGGATTTGTTATTTTATTAGGAGGCTTAGATTAGGTGTAATTAGCTTAAAATTGTTGTAATATTTTTTAAATGTTTGTAACCAATTTTTTTTATTTTTTGTAACTTAGCTTTTTTTATTTTTTGTACTTTAGTTAGTTTATGTAATTGTATTTAATTGTAGTTATTTGTAGTTAATTTATTTAATTTATTTAATGATAGTGTAGTGTTAGGTTTAATTGTAACTTAGGTTAGGATTTATTTTACAGGTAATTTTGTATTTCTTTTAGCTAGGTAGTTATTAAATAGTTAATAACTATTTAATAACTATTCTAACTAGCTAAAATAAATACAAAGTTACCTGTAAAATAAATATAAATCCTAAGATAGCGTTTATTTTACAGGTAAGTATTTAGTTTTAAAAAGGAATAATTTATTTAAGTATAGTGTAGTGTTAGGTGTAATTGTAACTTAGGTTAATGATTTTATTACAGTGGCGGCAGTGTAGTGGGGGCAGGATAGGGGTTAATAAATTTATTATAGGTTGCGGCGGGGTCAGGGAGCAGCGGTTTAGGGGTTAAACTATTTATTTAATTGCAGCGAGGTGCGGGATCAGCAGGATAGGGGTTAATAACTTTATTATAGAGGGCGACGGTATGGGGGGCAGGATAGGGGTTACTAGGTATAAAGTAGGTGGCAGCGGTGTCCGGGAGTGGCGGTTTAGGGGTTAATACATTTATAAGAGTTGCGGCAGGGTCCAGGAGCGGCGGTTTAGGGGTTAATACATTTATAAGAGTTGCGGCGGGGTCTAAGAGTGGCGGTTTAGGGGTTAATACATTTATAAGAGTTGCGGCGGGGTCTAGGAGCGGCGGTTTAGGGGTTAATACATTTATAAGAGTTGCGGCGGGGTCTAGGAGTGGCGGTTTAGGGGTTAGTAACTTTATTTAGTTGCGGGGGGCTCGGGGGGCGCCGGTATAGGGGGTAGAACAGTGTAGTTTAGTGTGGGTGCTTAGTGACAGGCTAGCAAGAAAACTGTAAAAAAGCCGAAGAGCAGCGAGATCGGATGAGTGATAACTATCACAGTCCACTGCTCATCGCCCTGTACTTGGTGCGCGGCTTTTTGACAGCTTTTTTGATAACTTAGGCAAATTTTTGCAGGTCTGCTGCGGCGATATGAGGCGAGCTTAGGCGGGCGTATTGGGCCGGCGAAGGCAGGAAAAGTAGACACGTTGATAACTACCCCCCTATGTCTCTATCTTCAGTAAGTCAGATCCAACTCTTCTATAAATTCCATACTCCCCCACGTTCCTGGAATTAATTTAATCAGAATCCTATCCTTCACTATGGAGACAAGTTTTATTTATTAAGGGGGTCTTTATTCTGTTTTTTTTTTTTTTCTGTATTTATCTGTTGTTTTTTTTAGTTTTGTCTGAGAGTTGGAAAATCCCAACAATAATATGAATGGTTACAATGAATACAAGTTTTTCTTCATATGTCAAGACTTTGCATTTATTATTACTTTGTTCCCGTCTAAACTGCTGTACAACAAATTGTTATGAATCGCTTGGCTCTGAACCATGCCATCATGTATATTTGTATTATTGTTGAAAAATAAATAATAATAAAAATAAAAAAATGAATATACTGTTTTACATGAAATACAAGCCACTACCTATGTTAGCTTCTCTAAGTAAAATATCTTTCAGTATAATATCAGACCCCCCTTATTTCTTATTCTCTCTCAATCACTCTTAGACCCCATCCTTCTCTCTCTGTTTTTATTTCATCTCTTCTTTTGAAGCAACATTGACTAAATGTGGTTTCTAGCATTCAAAAAGTTAAGAGATACAGGAAAACAACATTTTATTTGCCTCCCATTCTGGTCTAAAGTTATATGTAGTTGTTCTCAGCAGATGTTTAATTTACTTGAGAGCAGACAAGGTGTTTCTTTCTCACGCTCTCATGCTGTCTTTGCTCCTCTCTCCTACCTCTGGGAAAGGAAACTAATCTTCATGGCTGTAAATGAAGCACAAGGAGACATCTTGAGAAGGTAGCATGAAGATGTATTTGGTATTCTACATAGTGTTTGACTTGTCAAAGGAACCTAGGGAAGTGTGGTGGTTTAACCTTGATGCCTCCTTGATTAAAGGGACAGAAAAATGGTCTCACTAAAACAAACACCTCTGTATGCTAATCAAATAACAGAAAAAAAAAAATTTGCATTATCAAACATCTTTGAACTTTTCTTACATTTCTTGTCCTCCTCTCCGCTCATCCACCACAGTTAACCTTGATTATAAAAGCTGAGTGTCACAGCTAATCTAAAGCTGTAATGCTAACTTCTGTAAAGAGAAATGGGCACTCACTGTCTCCTCTCAGCCTCTCCGTAAGTGTTGGGTCTTGCAGATTAGACACTTGAGCAGGGAAGAAAAAAGTCAGCAAGACTGTTTGCTCATAACAGCGGATTCACAAAAGTGGTAGCTAGGCCAACTTCAGAGGTGGATTCTTGAAAATAATAGAGTAACTGTTGTTCTGGTGTAAAGATCTGCAACTGTCACACTCTTCAAGGGAGCAGGTTCAGGTGTTGGGAGCTGTTGTGCAGAAGTGCCAGGTTCTGGGGTTAAAGTTGTGTTTTGTCTGCGTGAGTCTTTCCTTTTTGGCATAATTAAACTGGTACAAGGGTTTTAGAAAATAAAGGTGAAGGTTTTATTGATAGTTTAATTAGCAATGCAGAGGGATGCAAACTAGATAAAAGGCATGGGCCCCTATTTATCAACCCGTCAACTTACTTGCATTCGACTGCACCAATATGCCTAAGATCGCCTAACATCGCTGCCGCGGACCTGAATACGTTCTCCAAAGTTATCAAAAAAGCTGTCTAAAAGCCATGCACCAAGTACGGGGCGATGAGCAGTGGACTGTTGTTAACTAACAGTCATCGATCTCGCTGCTCTTCGGCTTTTTCTCAGCTTTATTGGTACCCTGTCACTAAACACCCACACTATACTAAACTGTTTAACCCCTATACCGCTGCTCACGGACCCCGCCGCAACTAAATAAAGTTATTAACCCCTAAACCGCCGCTCCCGGAGCCAACCGCCACCAACATTATACTTATTAACCCCTAATCTGCTGCCCCTACACCGCCGCCACCTACATTATACTTATTAACCCCTAATCTGCTGCCCCTACACCGCCGCCACCTACATTATACTTATTAACCCCTAATCTGCTGCCTCTACACCGCCGCCACCTACATTATGTTACTAACCCCTAATCTGCCCCCCCTACACCGCCACCACCTACATTATGTTATTAACCCCTAATCTGCCGTCCCCAACGTGGCCGCCACTATATTAAATGTATTAACCCCTAAACCTAAATCTAACCCTAACACCCCCTAACTTAAATCTAATTTTAATAAATATAAATAAAATGACTATCATTAACTACATTATTCCTATTTAAAACTACATACTTACCTATAAAATAAACCCTAAGATAGCTACAATATAACTAATAGTTACATTGTAGCTACCTTAGGGTTTATTTTTATTTTACAGGCAAGTTTGTATTTATTTTAACTAGGTAGAATAGTTACTAAAGAGTTATTAACTATTTAATAACTACCTAGTTAAAATAAATACAAATTTACCTGTAAAATAAAACAATAACACCTAACACTACAATTAAATACAATTAAATAAATTACATACAATTAACTAAATTAAATACAATAACCTAAATTAAATTAAATTATCTATTAAGTACAAAAAAATCAACACTAAATTACTGAAAATAATAAACAAATTACAGAAATTTAAACTAATTACACCTAATCTAATAGCCCTATCAAAATAAAAAAGCCCTCCAAAATAAAAAAAAAACCCTAGCCTAAACTAAACAACCAATAGCCCTTAAAAGGGCCTTTTGCGAGGCATTGCCCCAAATAATCAGCTCCTTTACCTGTAAAAAAAAATACAAACAACCCCCCCAACATTGAACTTCAATCCTATTGGCTGATTGGAACAGCCAATAGAATGCGAGCTCAATCCTATTGGCTGTTTGCATCAGCCAATAGGAATTTTTCTACCTTAATTCTGATTGGCTGATAGAATTCTATCAGCCAATCGGAATCTAAGGGACGCCATCTTGGATGACATCACTTAAAGGAACCTTCATTCGTTGTGTAGTCGTCGGCCGCGTCGGATATCTTGAAGATGGACCCGCTCCGCACTGGATGGATGAAGATAGAAGATGCCGTCTGGATGAAGACTTCTGCCGTCTGGAGGACCACTTAGTCCGGCTTGGATGAAGACTTCTGCCCGTCTGGAGGACCACTTCGCCCGGCTTGGATGAAGACGTCTCCCGGTGAGTCGATCTTCAGGGGGTTAGTGTTAGGTTTTTTTAAGGGTGTATTGGGTGGGTTTTATTTTTAGGTTAGGGCTTTGGTCTGCAAAAGAGCTAACTGCCTTTTTAAGGGCAATGCCCATCCAAATGCCCTTTTCAGGGCAATGGGGAGCTTAGGTTTTTTTAGTTAGTATTTTTTTGGGGGGGTTGGTTGTGTGGGTGGTGGGTTTTACTGTTGGGGGGGGTTTATTTGTATTTTTTTTACAGGTAAAAGAGCTGATAACTTTGGGGCAATGCCCCACAAAAGGCCCTTTTAAGGGCTATTGGTAGTTTAGTTTAGGCTAGGTTTTTTTTTTTATTTTGGGGGGGCTTTTTTATTTGGATAGGGCTATTAGATTAGGTGTAATTAGTTTACATTTCTGTAATTTGTTTATTATTTTCTGTAATTTAGTGTTTTTTTGTACTTTAGCTAATTTAATTTAGTTAATTGTATTTCATTTAGTTAATTTATTTAATTATAGTGTAGTGTTAGGTGTTATTGTAACTTAGGTTAGGTTTTATTTTACAGGTAAATTTGTATTTATTTTAGCTAGGTAGTTATTAAATAGTTAATAACTATTTAATAACTATTCTACCCAGTTAAAATAAATACAAACTTGCCTGTAAAATAAAATAAAAAAAACCTAAGCTAGCTACAATGTAACTATTAGTTATATTGTAGCTATCTTAGGGTTTATTTTATAGGTAAGTATTTAGTTTTAAATAGGAATAATGTAGTTAATGATAGTAATTTTATTTATATTTATTTAAATTAGATTTAAGTTAGGGGGTGTTAGGGTTAGACTTAGGTTTAGGGGTTAATAAATTTAATATAGTGGCGGCGACGTTGGGGATGGCAGATTAGGGGTTAATAACATAATGTAGGTGGCAACGGTGTAGGGGGGCAGATTAGGGGTTAATAAGTATAATGTAGGTGGTGGCGGTGTAGGGGCAGCAGATTAGGGGTTAATACAGGGAGTGCAGAATTATTAGGCAAGTTGTATTTTTGAGGATTCATTTTATTATTGAACAACAACCATGTTCTCAATGAACCCAAAAAACTCATTAATATCAATGCTGAATAGTTTTGGAAGTAGTTTTAATTTGTTTTTAGTCATAGCTATTTTAGGGGGATATCTGTGTGTGCAGGTGACTATTACTGTGCATAATTATTAGGCAACTTAACAAAAAACAAATATATACCCATTTCAATTATTTATTTTTACCAGTGAAACCAATATAACATCTCAACATTCACAAATATACATTTCTGACATTCAAAAACAAAACAAAAACAAATCAGTGACCAATATAGCCACCTTTCTTTGCAAGGACACTCAAAAGCCTGCCATCCATGGATTCTGTCAGTGTTTTGATCTGTTCACCATCAACATTGCGTGCAGCAGCAACCACAGCCTCCCAGACACTATTCAGAGAGGTGTACTGTTTTCCCTCCTTGTAAATCTCACATTTGATGATGGACCACAGGTTCTCAATGGGGTTCAGATCAGGTGAACAAGGAGGCCATGTCATTAGATTTTCTTCTTTTATACCCTTTCTTGCCAGCCACGCTGTGGAGTACTTGGACGCGTGTGATGGAGCATTGTCCTGCATGAAAATCATGTTTTTCTTGAAGGATGCAGACTTCTTCCTGTACCACTGCTTGAAGAAGGTGTCTTCCAGAAACTGGCAGTAGGACTGGGAGTTGAGCTTGACTCCATCCTCAACCCGAAAAGGCCCCACAAGCTCATCTTTGATGATACCAGCCCAAACCAGTACTCCACCTCCACCTTGCTGGCGTCTGAGTCGGACTGGAGCTCTCTGCCCTTTACCAATCCAGCCACGGGCCCATCCATCTGGCCCATCAAGACTCACTCTCATTTCATCAGTCCATAAAACCTTAGAAAAATCAGTCTTGAGATATTTCTTGGCCCAGTCTTGACGTTTCAGCTTGTGTGTCTTGTTCAGTGGTGGCCGTCTTTCAGTCTTTCTTACCTTGGCCATGTCTCTGAGTATTGCACACCTTGTGCTTTTGGGCACTCCAGTGATGTTGCAGCTCTGAAATATGGCCAAACTGGTGGCAAGTGGCATCTTGGCAGCTGTACGCTTGACTTTTCTCAGTTCATGGGCAGTTATTTTGCGCCTTGGTTTTTCCACACGCTTCTTGCGACCCTGTTGACTATTTTGAATGAAACGCTTGATTGTTCGATGATCACGCTTCAGAAGCTTTGCAATTTTAAGAGTGATGCATCCCTCTACAAGATATCTCACTATTTTTTACTTTTCTGAGCCTGTCAAGTCCTTCTTTTGACCCATTTTGCCAAAGGAAAGGAAGTTGCCTAATAATTATGCACACCTGATATAGGGTGTTGATGTCATTAGACCTCACCCCTTCTCATTACAGAGATGCACATCACCTAATATGCTTAATTGGTAGTAGGCTTTCGAGCCTATACAGCTTGGAGTAAGACAACATGCATAAAGAGGATGATGTGGTCAAAATACTCATTTGCCTAATAATTCTGCACTCCCTGTAAGTATAATGTAGGTGTCGGCGGTGTCAAGGCAGAAGATTAGGGGTTAATAAGTATAATGTAGGTGGCGGCGGTGTAGGGGGCGGCAGATTAGGGGTTAATAAGTGTAATGTAGGTGGCAGTGTAGGGGCAGCAGATTAGGCATTAATAAGTATAATGTAGGTGGCGGCGGTGTCGAGGCAGCAGATTAGTGGTTAATAAGTATAATGTAGGTGGCGGCGGTGGCGGGGAAGCAGATTAGGGGTTAATAAGTATAATGTAGGTGGTGGCGGTGTAGGGGGCGGCAGATTAGGGGTTAATAAATTTAATGTAGGTGGCGGCGGTGTAGGCGGCAGATTAGGGGTATTTAGACTCAGGGGTTATGTTAGGGTGTTAGGTGTAAACGTAACTTTATTCTCCCATAGGAATCAATGGTATATCGGGCAGCATCTAACATGAGCTTTCGCTGCTTTCAAACTCCCATTGATTCCTATGGCATCCGCCGCCTCCAGGGCGGCGGATTGAAAACTAGGTACGCTGAGCCGGAATAGTGCTGAGCGTACCTGGTAGAATTTTGATAAGTAGCAAAAGTAGTCAGATAGTGCAGAATTTGCATTCGGAACATCTGTAATGACGTAAGCATCGATCTGTGCTGGACTGAGACCGGCGGATTGTATGTTATGTCACAAAATTCTACTTTTGCTGGTCTGTAGGCTTTGATAAATAAGAGGAATCAGGCTCGCCACAATTTCACTGCGGAATTCCAGCATTTTTGCTGTTGACAGTTTGATAAATAGGCCCCAAAGTCTCTGTGTAGACAAGAATACAAAGTAACTTGGTTTAGACAGTCTTAAAGCAGGCAAAAATGTAAATAAACTTTAGACAAGAAACTTGGCAATAGCAGGCAGGATACGTAGATATGCTGTAGACCAAAACTTGGCAGTAACAGGCAGTATATGAAGAGATGCTGTAATCAGGTAACTTTATAATAACAGACAGGATACTTGCATAGGCTGTAAACTGGCACTCTTTAGTAACAGGCAGGAATGCAGATCTTTGTAATAACAGGCAGGATACTTGCATAGGCTGTAGACTGGTAACTTTGTAGTAACAGCCAGGAATGCAGATCTTTGTAATTACAGGCAGATACTTGCATAGGCTGTAGACTGGTAACTTTGTAGTAACAGGCAGGAATGCAGATCTTTGTAATAAGAGGCAGGATACTTGCATAGGAAGTAGACTGGTAACTTTGTAGTAACAGGCAGGAATGCAGATCTTTGTAATAAGAGGCAGGATACTTGCATAGGCTGTAGACTGGTAACTTTGTAGTAACAGGCAGGAATGCAGATCTTTTTAATAACAAGCAGGATACTTGCATAGGCTGTAGACTGGAACTCTGTAGTAACAGGCAGGAATGCAGACCTTTGTAATAACAGGCAGGATGCTTGCATAGGCTGTAGACTGGTAACTTTGTAGTAACAGGCAGGAATACAGACCTTTGTAATAACAGGCAGGATACTTGCATAGGCTGTAGACTGGTAACTTTGTAGTAACAGACAGGAATGCAGATCTTTGTAATAACAGACAGGATACTTGCATAGACTGTAAACTGGCACTCTGTAGTAACAAGCAGGGATGCAGTTCATTGTAATAACAGGCAGGATACTTGCATAGGCTGTAGACTGGTAACTTTTTAGTAACAGCCAGGAATGCAAATCTTTGTAATAACAGGCAGGATACTTGCATAGGCTGTAGACTGGTAACTTTGTAGTAACAGGCAGGAATGCAGATCTTTGTAATTACAGACAGGATACTTGAATAGGCTGTAGACTGGTAACTTTGTAGTAACAGGCAGGAATGCAGATCTTTGTAATTACAGACAGGATACTTGCATAGGCTGCAGACTGGTAACTTTGTAGTAACAGGCAGGAATGCAGATCTTTGTAATTACAGACAGGATACTTAAATAGGCTGTAGACTGGTAACTTTGTAGTAACAGGCAGGAATGCAGATCTTTGTAATAAGAGGCAGGATACTTGCATAGGCTGTAGACTGGTAACTTTGTAGTAACAGGCAGGAATGCAGACCTTTGTAATAACAGGCAGGATACCTGCATAGGCTGTAGACTGGTAACTTTGTAGTAACAGACAGGAATGTAGATTTTTGTAATAACAGACAGGATACTTGCATAGACTGTAAACTGGCACTCTGTAGTAACAGGAAGGAATGCAGATATTTGTAATAACAGGCAGGATACTTGCATAGGCTGTAGACTGGTAACTTTGTAGTAACAGCCAGGAATGCAAATCTTTGTAATTACAGGCAGATACTTGCATAGGCTGTAGACTGGTAACTTTGCAGTAACAGGCAAGAATGCAGATCTTTGTAATAAGAGGCAGGATACTTGCATAGGCTGTAGACTGGTAACTTTGTAGTAACAGGCAGGAATGCAGATCTTTGTAATAACAGGCAGGATACTTGAATAGGCTGTAGACTGGTAACTTTGTAGTAACAGGCAGGACTGCAGATCTTTGTAATAACAGGCAGGATACTTGCATAGGCTGTAGACTGGAACTCTGTAGTAACAGGCAGGAATGCAGATCTTTGTAATAACAAGCAGGATGCTTGCATAGGCTGTAGACTGGTAACTTTATAGTAACAGACAGGAATGCAGATCTGTGTAATAACAGGCAGGATACTTGCATATGCAGTAAATTGGTAACAGGTAACAAGCAAGCAAAAGTGCCTGAGGCACTCCTTAGAAAATATCAGAGAATTAGCCAAGATCAATTGCCAGGAAATCAGTCCAGAAACGAAACACAGTGCCAAGGGAAAATCCAGAAGAATAGTCTCAAAATGAAGCAGAAATCAGGCACCAGGAATTCCAACAAATCTGTATTTAAACAGGAATCAGGACCAAAGGCTCTGTCAGAGTGCAACACTCAATGTCAAGGCCCAGAACTGAAAGCAAACCTGTAAAATATAGCAGGCTGCTGATTATATGATTTTTAACAGCTGGAGCCAGAGAGCCAAAGTTGCAGCAAACAGAAAACCAATATTCTCAGCCTGTGATCAAGCCATCTGGTGGCAAAGCAGTAAGACAGCAGGCTGCAAAAGAACAGCTGCAGGGATAAAAACAGGTCTCAGGTTCAATTCTAGGCTGGATCATGACAGCAACTTATTTTTTCTTTAATGTTTATTAATATCATGAAAACATTCAAAATGTCCAAGAAATCTTATATTTAAGATATACTTCTGCAAATTGAAACTTATTATTTACTACTAACATAAATTGGACACTTCTTGACCTTCTTTAAAACCTTACAAAGGCAATTGTCAGTTAATTATTTGTGTAAAATGTCACTGACAGCTTTTCAACATCAAGCAAAAAGTGCAAGCAGTGCCAGTTATAAATAGTTATAGCATAATTATGTTTATTAATTCCTTGTAAAAAAAGGGTAATAAGAGTCCACAAGTGTCACCATAGTTAATAGCTGGCTCGTGTTGTATGTAAAGCTTTTCAACATCCTCTTGTAAACAGAAATAACTCAGTCTGACACTCCCAGTTACCAGTTTTTTGTGAAAATGATCCATCATTTCTGGGATCTGTGATCACCAGATCAACTCAATTAGGCTGAATTATCAAGCCATGAACTATGATGGATGCATTTGACGGCACCAATAAGCTCGCCTAACATCACCTAACATCATGTCCGCGGACCTGAATACGATCTCCATATTTATAAAAAAGCCGGCAAAAAGCTGCGCACCAAGTACGGGGAGATGAGCAGCGGACTGTTGTTAACTAACAGTCATCGATCTCGCTGTTATTCAGCTTTTTCCCAACTTTATTTATATCCTGTCACTAAACACCGCCACTATACTAAAATGTTTAACCCCCATCCCGCCGCTCCCGGACCCCGCTGCAACTTTAATAAAGCTATTAACCCCTATCCCACCGCTCCCAGAGCCCACCACAACTAAATAAATGTATTAATTCCTATCCCGCCGCTCACGGACCCCACCGCAACTTTAATAAAGCTATTAACCCCTGTCCAGCCGCTCCCGGAGCCCACCGCAACAAAATAAATGTATTAACCCCTATCCCGCAACTCCCGGACCCCGCCGCAACTTTCATAAAGCTATTAACCCCTATCCCGCTGCTCCCGGACCCTGCCGCAACTAAATAAATGTATTAACCCCTATCCCGCCGCTCCCGGACACCACCACCACTAAATAAATGTAGTAACCCCTAAACCCCTGGCCTTCCACATCACTATTACGTAGTAAACCTATTAACCCCTAAACCGCCAGTCCCCCACATCGGCATAAACTAAATTAAGCTATTAACCCCTTAACCTAACAAGCTGCTAATTGTACATTATAATTACTTCATCCCTATCTTATAATAAATTAAAACTTACCTTTAGAATTACATTAAACTATATTAAACTATTAATTAACCTACCCTAACTATTACACTAAAATTAAATTAAACTATATTAAACTATTAATTAACCTATCCTAACTATTATGCTAAAATTACATTAAACTAACAGTTAATTAACTATATTACATATTAAAAAACTTAACCCTACTCAAATTATTTAAATCTACTATTAAAATTACTAAATTACAAATAAATAACAACTAAGTTACAAAAAATAAAAAACACTAAGTTACAAAAAATAAAAAAACATAGTATCTATATGAGTCGAATGAGAGTAACTTTTCATTAGCTGCTATGCCTGGTCGACTCTCTATGTTGCCAAATATCTCGAGATTGGGTTCCTGGTCACAGTTGTGATGGAGAGGATTGGCTTCATGGAGTGGGCGATGAGGTTATCCAGCATGAGGGATGTGTGACTGACGACCACAATCTAGTATAACTGAGATATGTATAATGATAATGTGATGATCCTAGTGGTCTGTGGGCTGCACCCCCAGGGGAGACAGATTATCTTGAACCACATTAACCTGTTAGCATTTATTTCATATATATTTACCAATTAGCTAATTTATGTTTTATTTACATTTAAGATAATGCTACCACAAACTGTTATGCTAAGTTACCATATAAGTAATATTATTATACCCTAGTGAGTATAAGCTAGATTACTTCTAATTTAAGTTAAAATTGTTACACGGAATTCTCAAAGCTAAACTTATATTTGTTCTGAATATGATGTGGTTAAACTCTAGTCCATATGCCTGGTCAGCTCCTCACGCTGCCAAAAAGCGAGAAACAGTGCCCTAAGCCATAGTTACGACTAGGGGACCTGGCTACATGGAATAGATGTTGGTACTACTCTGTCTGTTGGTCATGTTGCCATTGGCCATGTTCTATCATGATTGGGAGGTGCACACCAGTAACATGTCCTTTTACACTTTGAGGAGGGGAGAGAGATATTTATATGTGTTTATGTTCAAGCCATGAGCCATTTTATTTACCCTTAGGTTATGGTTTCTGAGTGCATCTGTACTTATTTGTCAGCTTGCTCTACCGCCATGCCCAGTCTGGCAGGTGGGTGATGCCCTAGACCACTACTAGAGGGACTTTTTCTAACTCTGATGATGATGCTAGTGGTCTGTGAGCTGCACCCACAGGGGAGACAGATCATTTGCACTACACCAACCTGTAAGCATTTATTTCATATGTATTCACCAACTAGCTAATCTATGTCTTGTTTACATTTAAGACAATGCTACCACGATCTGTTATGCTATGCTACACTATAAGTAGGGATGTTATACCCAATTGAGTAACTCAACGTGTTAAATGTGACCCACGATCTGGACTGCTTATGCAGATGAGGTCTCTCTCTTATTCCCTTGGAATAAGTTTCACTTATCTGTCTTTTCTCGTTAGTGGACTAACTCTGTTGCCATGCTCTGTTTGACAGGTGGGTGGAACTCTAGGCCACTACTCGAGAAATGCATCCCAACCCTGATGGTAATCTTGGTAGACCGGGGGATACGCCCACAGGTGAGACAGACCATCTGCACCATACCAACCTGTAAGTACCTATTTTATATCTATTTGCCAGCTGGTAAATTTATGCTGTATTTACACTTTAGACAATGTTGTGGTGTAAAGTTATGGTATGTTAACCTATATGTACTAATATTATACCCCACCGAGTAGCCCAATGAGTTAAATGTGACGATTGATGGTGATAGAGATAATGCTTGCCAACACCGAGTTTCATAATAATGCTAGACACTCGGCCTTTCGTCAGCCTTTCCTTAAGCTCCCGACTTTGTGGAGTAAACTCCATAAGGTAAAACAAAAGATAGTTGCTCTACACCCCTAAGAGACAATCTAGGGTTCTGATAATGATAGGCACGTTATATGACCCCCAGACCTCCTACATCTTCCTTGACTGGGCCCCAGTGAAGTGACAACCCCAGGGTACCCACGCAACATTTATACACCGGGGCCCCCACCCTCTCCCTCTACCTTCCCTTTTCCTACAACTTATGACTTGATTGCCTATGTTTGTACATAATAATTTTTCCCAGCTGCCGGTCTTACTGGTAGCCATTTAGCAGATTCTCACGAGTTTCACCCCCCATGAAACATAGGTTTACACAGTAAACACCAGAATGCAGATTCTATCATTCCTTTTCGCCTATAAGAGCGAATCATTCTCTGTGCTTCTTTGGTTTTGTTTTTATTGTTGTTTCTTTTTTCTCTTTTACCACTCTCAGCATTAAAGTATTTCAACCTAGATATTAGGGCCTAGGATATCTATATAGGTTTCTTAGTCTGGCCTTGGAAGCTTTTAGGCCTCTTATTGAGTTTACATACTCAGCCCTTTACCCACAATCCCTTTTTTTTCTCTCTCTCTCCACCTCTCTCTTCTTCTCTCTCTTCTTCTCGTCTGATCTTTTGCTACAGATCGATTAACAATGACGTCATTCTTAACTCTAAATGTAAAGGGTTTAAACACCCCCAACAAGCGGAGTCTACTGAAAAACTTTCTTATGACTCAAGGTAGTGATGTGGTCTTTCTACAGGAGACCCATTGGGCCTCCTCCCAGATTCCGTCCATTAAATATCCTCAGTACTCGGATATATTCCACTCGACGTTTAAAGATAAGTCCAGAGGGGTTTCTATCCTAATCGGGAGACATGCCTTCTTCCACCTTATCCAACAGTTGGGCGATGAGGAGGGACGATTTCTAATTCTGATCTGCAAGTTGAACAACCAGTTGTTCACGCTAGTCAATATATATGCCACAAATCAGAAACAGGTTCCATTTCTAAAAAAACTCCTTAATTCAGTCGATAGACTGAAACAGGGGACCCTAGTAGTCTGGGGAGATTTGAACCTTATCTGGGATCCATATATGGATAAGAAGATACCAGCACACAAGGCCCTGGACTCCTATTCTATCTCGGTGGCCCCTAAATTCCGAAATGTGATATTCCAAAACTCCCTGTATGACGTCTGGAGGGCTTTGCACCCAGACTCCAGAGACTATACCTATTTCTCGGCTTCTCACTGATCATATTCTCGTCTGGACTACTTTTTTGTTAACTCTTGGACAATGAATATAGTCACAGAATCGAGAATCCACTACTGTGTCTGGTCGGACCACGATGCAGTTTCCTTCAAGATTGGGAGTGGAAAAACTAGTACGGCTTTGCCGTCTTGGAAATTTACTAAATTTCTTCTGAAAGATACTATGTTTGTTCAACACCTCCAGGAAGAGTTACAACATTTCCTTGAAGCAAATAAGGAAGGCCAGACCTCTCACCAGATAAGATGGGCGGCTCTGAAAGCATTCCTAAGAGGCATCTGCATCTCCAAGCTTGCTCAGATACGGAGGCTTTCTAAGGCCCCCTTGGGTACATTAGTCTGCGATCTGAGAACAGCGGAGAGTCGAAACAGAGAAAACCCTTCTCAGCAGAATACCGCTGAAATTGTGCGCTTGAGGGGCTTGATAAAGAATTTAGAACTCAGTAGGATACAGAAAGCACTAGCCACTTTTAAACAAGTATACTACCACAAGAGCAACAAAGCCGACTCCCTATTAGCAAATAAGCTCAAATGCCGTACGGCAGCGGCTAGAATTCCGTTTATCCTACACAAAGGTCAAAAAGCATATGCTCCGGCAGCTATAGGAACAGCGTTTGCGGAGTTCTATAAGAGTCTTTATAACATTAAAGCTGATGGGGCACTGGAGGAGTCCTCTGTGGAAGAGATATCTCAATATCTCCAAAAATTGCGTTTACCTACGCTTACAGAGGAAAATAGAGCTGCCTTGATGCAGCCATTCCAGGCCAGAGAGATTATGCTTTCTCTTAAAAATCTCAAAAATAATAAAGCGCTGGGACCAGACAATTTTCCGGGGTGTTTCTATAAAAAATTCTCAAAACAACTTATGCCGACCCTCCATTCTCTCATCAACGAAATTAAAACCGAGGGTAAATTACTATGTGAATCCCTGGAGGCTTCTATAATCACCATCCTCAAACCAACTAAGGATCCTACATTGTGCAGTAGCTACCGTCCGATCTCGCTGATAAATGTGGACACTAAGCTTTATTCTAAACTCCTTGCAGAGAGGATTGCCTTCCTCCTACCTTCTTTAATACACATAGATCAGGTAGGGTTCACTAAAGGACGTCAAGGTCCTGACAACACGAGAAGGCTACTCTCAATCTTGACAGACGCTAATAGGAACGGTACTCTGATGGTGACCCTGTCGCTAGACGCTGAGAAAGCCTTCGACAGGGTCAGGTGGGAGTTTCTTTGGGAGGTGCTCAAGGCTTTTGGCTTCTCCCAACAGACTCTCAAAGCTATACAAGCACTCTAATCGGCGCCACATGCCAGGGTGAGGGGTCCTGGGTTTTGCTCCGACGAACTGAGCATCTCCAACGGTACGAGACAGGGGTGCCCCCTGTCTCCCCTCCTTTTTTCTCTGGTCATGGAACCGTTCGCACAGGCAGTCAGAAACTCCACACAGATAGCGGGGGTCAAGTACCCCCTCCATGAAGAGAAGATCTTGTTATTTGCGGACGATGTCACACTGATATTGACCAATCCGGATACTTCAATCCCAGCAGTCTTTGATTTGATTGATTCATTCATGAAGCTCAGCTACTATAGATCCAACAAGTCGAAAACAGAGGCATACGCCCTCAACATTCCACCCGAGAGATTAAAGACTTTACAGAGAACTTTCAGTTTCCAATGGTCTGACTCACACATGTCACACCTAGGGATTATCCTAAGTGCTGATCTTGACTCAGTTGTAAAAATGAATTTTGATAAACTTCTTCAAGAACTGAAGACCTTGACATTGAAGTGGGACTTCCAGGAGGTCTCGTGGCTTGGTAGGGTGGCAACAGTTAAAATGTCGCTCCTACCGAAAGCTCTATATTTGTTTAGATGTCTCCCAATCAATATCCCTCATGGATACTTGCAACAAATTCATACACTATGTTTGGAAGAACAAAATACCCAGAGTGGCCTACAAAATTCTAAAAAGACCCTTTTCTAGTGGAGGTATTGCGTTCCCCAACGTTTACCTTTACTATGAAGCAGCAAGACTGTCGCACATTTCAGCATGGGGTATTCTTGATGAGAAGCCAGGTTGGCATAGGATTGAGGAACAGGCTTTACCTCTAGGACTTACTCTCAGAGACGTGATATGGGTTCCCAAGCATGTGAACTTGTGCAAAGAGATCTCCAACCCTGTGGTCCGCCAAACCTATTCATTATGGCATGACTTGCGCCATTGCACAACAATCTCCCCACACCCATCCCCCATCCACAGTATCACTGGCTTGCTCTGGAATTTTCCAAATATCCATTCAGACTTTTGGATGAACGATGAGAAAAATTCAATTTCAGATCTCTACTCCTCTGGAGTGCTATCTATAGTTTCAAGAGATTGTATACCCACAGAAACCGGTTCTAGATGGTCTAGATTTGAGAGTATGAGAGTCATGAGTCTAATTAGATCAAGAGGCTTTCCTAAGTCAGAGCTGAGAGAAAACACCAAATGGGAGGAGAGGTGGATAAAGGGTACGACCATGATCAGACCTCTATCTTATCATTATGCAGCCCTTGTTAAAGACCAATCCTCCGGACCCCCTTGGCAAATGAAAGCGTGGTGCAGGGATCTGCAGGTAACGATTTCAATGGAGGATTTTTCTAAGGCACTTTTGCTTACAAAAAAGACCCTCCATTGTGTGACCGTGATGGAAACGTATGTTAAAGTACTTCTGAGTATTTTGACCACATCATCCTCTTTATGCATGTTGTCTTACTCCAAGCTGTATAGGCTCGAAAGCCTACTACCAATTAAGCATATTAGGTGATGTGCATCTCTGTAATCAGAAGGGGTGTGGTCTAATGACATCAACACCCTATATCAGGTGTGCATAATTATTAGGCAACTTCCTTTCCTTTGGCAAAATGGGTCAAAAGAAGGACTTGACAGGCTCAGAAAAGTAAAAAATAGTGAGATATCTTGCAGAGGGATGCAGCACTCTTAAAATTGCAAAGCTTCTGAAGCGTGATCATCGAACAATCAAGCGTTTTATTCAAAATAGTCAACAGGGTCGCAAGAAGCGTGTGGAAAAACCAAGGCGCAAAATAACTGCCCATGAACTGAGAAAAGTCAAGCGTGCAGCTGCCAAGATGCCACTTGCCACCAGTTTGGCCATATTTCAGAGCTGCAACATCACTGGAGTGCCCAAAAGCACAAGGTGTGCAATACTCAGAGACATGGCCAAGGTAAGAAAGGCTGAAAGACGACCACCACTGAACAAGACACACAAGCTGAAACGTCAAGACTGGGCCAAGAAATATCTCAAGACTGATTTTTCTAAGGTTTTATGGACTGATGAAATGAGAGTGAGTCTTGATGGGCCAGATGGATGGGCCCGTGGCTGGATTGGTAAAGGGCAGAGAGCTCCAGTCCGACTCAGACGCCAGCAAGGTGGAGGTGGAGTACTGGTTTGGGCTGGTATCATCAAAGATGAGCTTGTGGGGCCTTTTCGGGTTGAGGATGGAGTCAAGCTCAACTCCCAGTCCTACTGCCAGTTTCTGGAAGACACCTTCTTCAAGCAGTGGTACAGGAAGAAGTCTGCATCCTTCAAGAAAAACATGATTTTCATGCAGGACAATGCTCCATCACAGGCATCCAAGTACTCCACAGCGTGGCTGGCAAGAAAGGGTATAAAAGAAGAAAATCTAATGACATGGCCTCCTTGTTCACCTGATCTGAACCCCATTGAGAACCTGTGGTCCATCATCAAATGTGAGATTTACAAGGAGGGAAAACAGTACACCTCTCTGAACAGTGTCTGGGAGGCTTTGGTTGCTGCTGCACGCAATGTTGATGGTGAACAGATCAAAACACTGACAGAATCCATGGATGGCAGGCTTTTGAGTGTCCTTGCAAAGAAAGGTGGCTATATTGGTCACTGATTTGTTTTTGTTTTGTTTTTGAATGTCAGAAATGTATATTTGTGAATGTTGAGATGTTATATTGGTTTCACTGGTAAAAATAAATAATTGAAATAGGTATATATTTGTTTTTTGTTAAGTTGCCTAATAATTATGCACAGTAATAGTCACCTGCACACACAGATATCCCCCTAAAATAGCTATAACTAAAAACAAACTAAAAACTACTTCCAAAACTATTCAGCTTTGATATTAATGAGTTTTTTGGGTTCATTGAGAACATGGTTGTTGTTCAATAATAAAATTAATCCTCAAAAATACAACTTGCCTAATAATTCTGCACTCCCTGTATATCGAAACTATGTAAAATTTCACTGCACTGTTTGTATTTTGTTTATGATATCTTAATAAAAAAAAACAAAACAAAAAAAACACAGTATCAAAAATAAAATAGAATTACACCTAATCTAAGAGCCCGATCAAAATAAAAAAGACCCCCCAAAATAAAAAAAACCCTAGCCTACACTAAACTACTAATGGCCTTTAAAATGGCCTTTTGTGCGGCATTGCCCCCCAAAAAATCAGCTATTTTACCTGTTAAAAAAAAAATACAAACAACCCCAACAGTAAAACCCACCGCCCACAAAACCAACGCCCCCAAATAAAACCCTATCTTTTGTGGGGCATTGCCCCCCAAAAATCAGCTCTTTTACCTGTAAAAAAAATACAAACACTCCCAACAGTAAAACCCACCACCCACACAACCAACACCCCCAAATAAAACCCTATTTAAAAAACCTAAGCTCCCCATTGCCCTGAAAAGGGCATTTGTATGCGCATTGCCCTAAAAATGGCATTTAGCTCTTTTACTGCCCAAAGTAACCTAAAATTAAAACCCACCAATAAACCCTTAAAAAAACCTAACACTAACCACATACGATCCCCTTACTGTTTTCGAAGACCAGACATCCATCCTCATCCAAGCGGCAGATGACGTCATCCAAGATGTAGAATTCTATCAGCCAATCGGAATGTAAGGGACGCCATCTTGGATGACGTCATTTAAAGGGAAACTTCATTATGCAACAGACGTTGGAAGAAGAGGATGCTCCTCGCCGGATGTCTTGAAGATGGAGCCGCTCCGTGCCGGATGGATGAAGATAGAAGATGCCGTCTGGAAGAAGAGCTTCTGCCTGCCTGGATGAAGACTTCGGCCTGCTTGGATGAAGACTTTTGCCGGCTTCGCTGAGGACTTCTGACGCTTGGATGAGGATGGATGTCCGGTCTTCGAAAACTGTAAGTGGATCGTACGTGGTTAGTGTTAGTTTTTTCTAAGGGTTTATTGGGTGGGTTTTAATTTTAGGTTAGGGACTTTGGGCAGTAAAAGAGCTAAATGCCCTTTTAAGGGCAATGCCCATACAAATGCCCTTTTCAAGTCAATGGGGAGCTTAGGTTTTTTAGATAGGGTTTTATTTGGGGGTGTTGGTTGTGTGGTTGGTGGGTTTTACTGTTAGGGGTGTTTGTATTTTTTTTTACAGGTAAAAGAGCTGATTTCTTTTGGGCAATACCCTGCAAAAGGCCATTTTAAGGGCCATTTGTAGTTTAGTGTAGGCTAGAGTTTTTTTTATTTTGGGGGGTCTTTTTTATTTTGATAGGGCTCTTAGATTAGGTGTAATTCTTTTTTATTTTTGATATTGTGGTTTTTTATTTTTTTGTAACAGTGTTTTTTATTTTTTTTAACTTAGTGTTTTTTATTTTTTGTAACTTAGTTGTTATTTTTTTGTAATTTAGTAATTTTAATAGTAGATTTAAATAATTTGAGTAGGGTTAGTTTTTTTTAAATATGTCATATAGTTAATTTAATTGTTAGTTTAATGTAATTTTAGTATAATAGTTAGGGTGGGTTAATTAATAGTTTAATATAGTTTAATTTAATTCTAAAGGTAAGTTTTAATCTATTATAAGATAGGGATGAGTTAATATTTATTGTAAAGTTAGCGGGTTGTTAGGTTTAGGGGTTAATAGCTTAATTTAGTTTATGGCGATGTGGGGGCCTGACGGTTAAGGGGTTAATCAGTTTAGTTAGTGTTAGTGATGTGGGAGGCCAGGGGTTAATAATATTATTACAGTTTGGCGGGGTCCGGGAGCGGCGGGATAGGGGTAAATACATTTATTTAGTTGCGGTGGGCTCCAGGAGCGGCAGGTTAGGGGTTAATACATGTATTTAGTTGCGGTGGGTTCCGGGAGCGGCGGGATAGGTGTTAATACATTTATTTAGTTGTGGCATGGGTCCGGGAGTAGCGGGATAGGGGTTAATATATTTTATGTAGGTGGCGGCGATGTCGGGGGAGGCAGATTAGGGGTTAATACATTTTATTTAGATTAGGAGTGTTTAGACTCGGGGCTTAGACTCAGGGCTTATGTTAGACTCGGGCTTATGTTTAGACTCGGGGCTTATGTTCGGGTGTTAGGTGTAAACGTTACTGGTTTTCTACCATAGAAATCAATGGGATATCTGGCAGCATCGAACCTAAGCTTTTGCTGCTTTCAGACTCCCATTGATTCCTATGGCATCCGCGGCCTCCAGGGTGGCGGATTGAAAACCAGGTACGCTGGGCTGAAATAGTGGCGAGTGTACCTGTTACAAATTTGATAACTTGCAAAAGTTGTCAGATAGTGCCGACTATTCGGAACATCTGTAATGACGTAAGCATTGATCTGTGTCGGATTGAGACCGGCGGATCGTATGCTACGTCACAGATTTCAACTTTTGCCGGTCTGCAGGCTTTGATAAATAGAGCGAATGAGGCTCGCCACAATTACGCTGCAGAATTCCAGCATATTTGTGGTTGATGGCTTGATAAATATCCCTCTATATTGACTTAAGTTGGAACTAGATTTTTTTTTTTATTGGAAACCTTTGCAAGTAATCAAGGACCTTAAGTAATATATCTGGGTAGGCTTAATTATGGAAATTGTAAAGGACATTAGATGTCTTAAACATATATATTTTAAAGGTGCAAGCCATTTTTACCTTTTCTTTATTTCCAGCTGTAATTGATCATTTTACCAATGGCTTTAAAATAAGTTGCTTCTCTCTAGGTTGAGAATTAATGTGTGAAACAAATGACAGAGCAAGTCCCTGTGTTCCCCAGCTAATTCTTTTTATTAGTCACCATTTTCTTGCCTATGAGATCAAAAAGAGAACTTGAATTATCTCTCTGAAAACACATTTTTGCCATTCTAAAATGTAAAGTGTCTACTTTAGAAGTCGGTGCAGATTATGGAACACGTTCTGTCGTTGAAATCTCTCAAGACTAACTATATATTTTCATCCTAATTAAAAGGATATGAAACCCACATTTTTTATTTTATTATTCAGATAGAACACGCTATTTTAAAAAACTTTCTAGTTTACTTCTATTATTATTTTTCTTCATTCTCTTGGTATCTTTTGTTGAAAAACTGGGAAGTAAGTTTAGGATATGGCCCATTTCTGGAGCACTATATGGCAGTATTTTTGCAAGTATGTTATCCATTTGCAAGAGCACTAGATGTTAGCACTATGGGATCTATTTATCAAGCTCCGAACGGAGCTAGATGCCTGTGTTTCTGGCGAGCCTTCAGGCTCGCCTGAAACACAAGTTATGAAGAAGTGGTCTAAAGACCGCTGCTCCATAACCTGTCCGCCTGCTCTGAGCTGGTGGACAGAAATCAACCCGATTGAATACGATCGGGTTGATTGACACCCCCTACTAGCGGCTGATTGGCCGCGAATCTGCAGGGTGTGGTATTGCACCAGCAGTTCACTAGAAGTGCTGGTGCAATAATAAATGCCGACAGCGTATGGTGTCGGCATTTATCGATGTGCGGTGGACATAGTTCGCTATAGCAGATCATGTCCATCCGCACAATGATAAATGGACCCCTATGTCCTGCCATGTAATGCTCCAAATGCCTACCTAAGTATTTCTTCAACACAGAAAATCATGGGAACTAAGCAAATTTGGGGGAAGCAGGTAAACGTTAGCGCTAACTAATATCCTATCTTAGCCACTCTTTATACTTATTTCCTTCCTATATAAGAATAATGAGTAATGTTATGTTTGATAAAGAGGGCGCTGAAAAAGCTTATAGGACCCTAAAGGAGGTGGTTATATTATTGTGACTAAATAGTACCTCCTAAATGTGCATAACTGTGGACACAAATTTAAAATCTTGATCTATATGTATAGTGAGAAGCTATGCTTCCAAAATAACCTAAATGGATTTCAGGTGAAATATTCCAGTGAAGACTTTTCAAGTAACAGTATTAAGGTGATAAACGTAACAATATTTAAGTGATAAACGTGACTTAAAATTCAGTGATTAATTACTGCTTTGCAATAATATGTCATCAATGATATATTGAATGGTCGATTGCTATAAAACTTTCTGATTCAAATCAACACTTAATTTTACTTTTATTAAAATTATTGAAAACATAAAAATGAAAACACTATAATGAGAACATTATAAAAACACAATGGTAAAATGTTGCAATATTTGCTTTAGGATCTGATTACTTTGTTACTTGGTTATTAACCAGCATGAATGTATACATTAACTTTCCGTTAAAACATCTATACATTTACTATGTCAGTTTGTTGGCTAAGGCAAACCAGTGAGGCTGTAGGCAGATGTACAAATTACAATCTCATCTTAATTTCTAAAGAACGGTACTATCCTGACAAAGTTAATGGTTTCAACTTGTCACACATATGCAATTCACCGTTATTGTATACTACTGTCCCTTTAAGTTCCTAATACAAATTCCTTTAAATACCTCCCTCAACCTTAAGTCAGTGCTTGGTATTGATTTTCTGTCCACCCAAGCTCCACCCAAACCTCCCAACCTGCTTGGAGATCACTCAGTTCGGATACTGACAGCCTGTGCCTTCCTAGCTCCTCACAGAACTGCTACGCTAATCCGGAACTTGGCCTCTGTGACGTCACACGCCGTATTCAGCCGCCACAAGCCAGCTCTCACTGCTCTCACCGCTGACACCGCTGCTGCGGTTTACTCTCTACTACAGCCCGCTAAAGGTACCATTACTAAGAGGATCTCTCATAAGTTTTTGCCAATCTGACTTTAGTGTTTATTCCATATCAAGGTACCTGTTCCTTTTTTTTTCTGACACTTTGTTTTGCCTGACCCTCCTCTGATTCAGTTACCTTATTTTTGGCCGTTAATGTTCATTTTGCGCATATATATTGTATTTCATATTTTCTACCTGTGATTTCAAGGAAGCAAGATACACTGCTGAAAACCTTACTTTATACTTGCTGCGTCAGCCATAGCTCAATCTGCTGCAACTTGCATATCATATAACAAACTGCTTCATGTGTGTGTGCTGGGATTTTACTTGTTACACCGGGGTAATGCTCATGTAATTTCCTGCTACATACTTAGCAACAACCTTTCAAAATCATATATCAGCAGCTGTGGTCCAACTTCTATTTTTGTCTTCTTTCCAGACATTACAGAAATACCAAGCCCTGATAAAATGGACCCAACTGATATGTCAGCTCATATGCAAACATTAAGCACTAAAGTAGATATGTTAACTGAAGGGCTCACAGCACTCAAATTAGAGAATGATAATTTAAAAACATACATAAAGGAGGTAGTGGATAGAAAACCCCCTCCCCAGGAACCCCAAATTAGTGCTCCTGAACCTTTTACAGGTGATAGAAAAACTTTCAGAGAATTTAAGAATTCATGCTACCTGTTGTTTACCCTCAAACCATATACCTATCCTAATGATAGGATAAAGGTTATGACCACCATCTCTTACTTAAGAGCAGAGCCCAGAGCATGGGCAAACACCTTTTTAGAGCACAACGATGACATCCTTAATTCCTTAGACTCCTTTTTCTCTGCCCTTGCACATATCTATGATGACCCCTTTAAACAACAGACAGCTGAAACAGCTATGAGGTCCCTAAAGCAGAGGAAAAGAGAGGTTGAGGAATATATCTCCGAATTTAAAAGGTGGGCTCCTGACACCCAATGGAACAACTTGTCTCTGCGAAACCAATTTCGCCTAGGGTTGTCAGAAGCCATTAAGGATGAACTATCACGTACCCAAATACCCCCTACTCTTGAACAACTCATAGATCTCAGTATTTGCATAGATAGGAGGCTTAGGGAAAGACATCATGAAAGAAGTAGTCACGACTCACCCTATAGGCAAAAAACCACATCAACTCCACCCACAACACATTCAAAACCCCCAGCTGAACCTATGGATATCGCCTTTCTACATGGTCCTCTGAGCTCCCAGGAAAAATTAAGGCGTCGCACAAATAATCTTTGCATGTACTGCGCATCAGAAGACCATGGGGTCAGAGACTGTCCCAACTTAACCCGTCAAAGAAAGGGTAAGTTGCTTACTCCCACTTCCTCAATAAAAAGCATTCTCAAATCTGCTCATTACTGTAAAATTCCTCTTGTCTTACAGTGGGACCAAACTCGGGTGACACTTCAAGGGATCATTGACTCTGGTATTTATGTGTAGTGTGATAGGAGCGCCTAAAGGTGGATTCCTGCTGCTAAAAAAGTTCTTCCCTCAAAGAGAACTAAATGGTGGATAAGAAGAAAAAATGGGGTTTATTTAGCAGCGCTAAAAAAAGCTAGGAAATGATGATACCAATCTAATTTATGTTTTATACAATCTATTTTATTTAAAAATTCTTATAACACATAAAAACAACAGCAAATGCTTTTCCTAATTAATAAAGGGACGTCTCCCTTATACAACACTTATAAAAACAGACTAGAACCATATAATCCTAGAATTTCAGGTATAAAGGAATTAATTCTATAGATAACATATGGCAAGCAACAAATTTCTAAGATAAATGGTGAATTAAATATTTAAAAGGCACAAATGTATCAATCCTAATAGCTTTACAGTTCTTCAGTAACAAATTCAGTTATAAAGTTACACAGTTACTTTCCTTGGACATATAATTGGCTCAGGTGTGCTGGATAGTTAAAAAGGCAAAAAACAGCCAATATTCTGATTTAGGTGCCAAAGCAATCGTGGTTAATGGAAATGGTTAATTTAACAGATGAATACCTTGATGTCTTTAAAGTTCAGTTTGCGTGTTTTAAAAAACGTAGTGCAAATTAGTGTAGAGGTACCTTAATCTGTCCTGGTTGCAACCGCTGATTATCTTCACTGTGAGGGATTCACAGACTGTTTGTTCCTGGTGCTTCTGATAAGTCACCTGACCTTCTCTTTGATTCAGAGGTCAGGGGTGATGATCCGTTCTGGTGATGTAGTTATCCTTTTTTTTGTTTTCCTTTCTTCTTATAGCCCAAATATTGTTTTCATCTGGGTTCCCTCAGACTTCTTAAGGTTTGAAGAAATCTTTGGTCAGTGTTTAGCAGTAACACCGTATTCCCTGAAGTTACCAAAGGTAGATTTTAACTTGCAGGGTCAGGAGAAAAGTTTAAAGTTGCAGGGTCACACAGCTTTGTGACAGTAGTAAATGAAGTTTAGTAGAGTGTAGCAGGTCCCATTCAACGCGTTTCACCCTTCTGGGCTTTATCAAGAATCTTGATAAAGCCCAGAAGGGTGAAACGCGTTGAATGGGACCTGCTACACTCTACTAAACTTCATTTACTACTGTCACAAAGCTGTGTGACCCTGCAACTTTAAACTTTTCTCCTGACCCTGCAAGTTAAAATCTACCTTTGGTAACTTCAGGGAATACGGTGTTACTGCTAAACACTGACCAAAGATTTCTTCAAACCTTAAGAAGTCTGAGGGAACCCAGATGAAAACAATATTTGGGCTATAAGAAGAAAGGAAAACAAAAAAAAGGATAACTACATCACCAGAACGGATCATCACCCCTGACCTCTGAATCAAAGAGAAGGTCAGGTGACTTATCAGAAGCACCAGGAACAAACAGTCTGTGAATCCCTCACAGTGAAGATAATCAGCGGTTGCAACCAGGACAGATTAAGGTACCTCTACACTAATTTGCACTACGTTTTTTAAAACACGCAAACTGAACTTTAAAGACATCAAGGTATTCATCTGTTAAATTAACCATTTCCATTAACCACGATTGCTTTGGCACCTAAATCAGAATATTGGCTGTTTTTTGCCTTTTTAACTATCCAGCACACCTGAGCCAATTATATGTCCAAGGAAAGTAACTGTGTAACTTTATAACTGAATTTGTTACTGAAGAACTGTAAAGCTATTAGGATTGATACATTTGTGCCTTTTAAATATTTAATTCACCATTTATCTTAGAAATTTGTTGCTTGCCATATGTTATCTATAGAATTAATTCCTTTATACCTGAAATTCTAGGATTATATGGTTCTAGTCTGTTTTTATAAGTGTTGTATAAGGGAGACGTCCCTTTATTAATTAGGAAAAGCATTTGCTGTTGTTTTTATGTGTTATAAGAATTTTTAAATAAAATAGATTGTATAAAACATAAATTAGATTGGTATCATCATTTCCTAGCTTTTTTTAGCGCTGCTAAATAAACCCCATTTTTTCTTCTTATCATTGACTCTGGTGCCTCTCTCTCTTACATTGACGGTTCTTTCTGTAAAATAAATAAAATACCCCTGCATAAGAAACTGTCTCCTGTCTACTTAAGGGGGATTGATGGTAAGGTTCTCTCCACTGGTCCAGTTACCTTCGAAACCATTCCCATCTTAATGTCAACAGAATGCCATCACAGGGAATATATTAAATTTGACGTTATTACCTCTCCTGATTTTCCTTTGATATTAGGGCTACAGTGGCTTCGGCAACATGATCCCTTGATATCATGGTCCTCACTCTCCTTACAATTTAACTCTGAGTACTGCAAAACTACCTGCTACCCACATCTACTTCTACAAAACACCTCAGAGAGTTTACAGTCAAATGTACCTATGGACTATGCAGAGTTCAAAGATGTATTTAGTAAAACCCAATCTGAAACTCTTCATCCACACAGGCCATATGACTGCCCCATAGATTTACTACCTGGAGCAGTCATACCATGTGGTCACATATTCCCTCTCTCCAAACCGGAATTACTACACCTCATATCCTACATCGACGAAAACTTAAAAAAAGGCTTCATCAGGCCATCAACCTCCCCTGCTGCAGCAGGTATCTTCTTTGTAAAGAATAAGGACGGTTCTTTAAGACCTATAGTGGATTATAGGCAGTTAAATAAAATAACCATAAAAAACCATTACCCCTTACCGCTGATTTCGGAACTAATTGAGCGGTTGGTAGGCTCTAAGATCTTCACAAAGTTAGATCTTAGGGGCGCGTACAACTTAATCAGGATGCGGGCAGGAGACGAATGGCTGACTGCATTTCGTACCCGTTATGGGTTATACGAATATGTAGTTATGCCATTCGGTCTCTGCAATGCCCCTGCCACCTTCCAGCACCTGATCAATGACATCTTCAAGGATGTGCTAGACACTTACGTCGTTATCTACTTGGACGACATTTTAATTTTCTCAAAGACCCTCGCTGAGCACAAGATGCATGTCCGTCAGGTTCTTACACGTCTACGAAACAATTCATTATTTGTGAAGGCCGAAAAATGTACGTTCCACGTAAACAGTATTCCCTTCCTGGGCTACATTATATCTGATATGGGGATACGCATGGGCGAAAATAAGATCAAAACAGTATTAGATTGGCCTGTTCCCACAACTAGAAAACAAGTTCAAAGTTTTCTTGGTTTCGCCAACTTTTACAGAAAATTTATTAAGAACTATTCTACTCTGGCAAAACCACTCACTGATCTCACAAAACAAAATATCAAATTTGTCTGGTCCAACACCACCCAAGAAGCTTTCGACAAATTGAAGACAAGTTTCACATCTGCTCCTATCCTTAGGTATCCTAACACCGAACTCCCATTCACCCTTGAAGTAGATGCCTCAGACTTCGCTCTTGGAGCCATCCTGTCACAAAGAGAGTCTCACCAACAACCACTGCACCCAGTAGCTTACTACTCTAGGTCTTTGACCTCTGCAGAAAGACATTACCCGGTGGGTGAGAAGGAGCTCCTTGCCATAAAGGCTGCTTTCGAACAATGGAGACACCTACTTGAAGGAGCCTCAACACCTACCATTGTATACACCGACCACAGGAATCTACAGTTTCTTAAATCCACTAGAACGCTTTCTGCCCGCCAAGTCCGCTGGAATCTCTTCCTATCACGCTTCAACTTCCTCATCACTTACAGACCTGCAAGCAAAAATGGCAAAGCAGATGCTCTCTCTCGGATACCACACACATTGGTAGATCATACCTTTAACCGGCACGTTATCCCAGAAAATAATTTCCTTCTCTTCTTGATAGATTCCATACCGCTTCTACGGTCCGAACAAATCAAAGATCCATTAAAACCTCTACATCTCTTACGAAGGAATAACGACAGTGTTTATTGCCACAACCAGAAGTTTTACATTCCCCCTTCTCTACGTGACCAACTTCTACGCTCTGCACATGACTCACCTCTTGGTGGACATTGTGGGTTGCAAAAAATGAAAGAACTCTTACAGAGGTCATATTGGTGGCCTACCATCCTTCCTGATGTCACTCAGTTCATAAACACCTGTCGAGCCTGTACCATCTCAAAAAGAAGTAAGAGGCCTCCCTTCGGACTCCTGCTTACCACACCTACTCCTGATAAACCCTGGCAAGAAATCGCCTTGGACTATATAGTAGATCTTCCAAAATCAGACAAAAACACAACTATACTTGTTGTAGTAGATCTGTTTAGTAAAATGCTCCACTTGATACCTTATCACAAGCTCCCAACTGCTGCTGAGACCATCCATTTATTGCTTGTGAATGTCATTAAACTACATGGACTTCCTAGTAAAATATTAACTGACCGTGGGTCTCAGTTCACTAGCTCTTTATGGTCTGCTTTCTGTAAACAGTTCTCCATTGACAAATCCCTGTCTTCTTCATATCATCCTCAGACAAACGGACAGACAGAGAGGTGCAACCAATGGGTGGAGCAGTTCCTACGAACATTTTGCCATAATAACCAACATTCTTGGTCCCAACAGTTACACTTTGCTGAATTCGTCTTCAACAATACTATACACTCAACCACTAAACAGACACCCTTCTATACCAACTATGGTTTCCATCCGAAATTCCAATATCTTCCAGACTTAGCCGCTAACCATCCTCACATATCAGACCTAACCTCCACCATGGATTCAAATTTCACTACTGTTAAACATGCCATTGAAGACGCAAAACTCATACAGAAAAGATACTATGACTTACGCCGTACACCTCCACCTGCATACTCTGTTGGAGATCTCGTATGGCTCTCTACCAAGAATCTTCGATTATCCACACCATCTAGGAAACTCTCGCCACTCTTCATAGGACCTTTTCCTATACAAAAGATCATTAATTGTAACGCAGTTCGCCTCACTCTGCCAACCACCTTAAAAATACATCCTACCTTCCACGTCTCCCTTTTAAAACCCTACCGCCATGTTCGTGACCGTGGCTTAGATGCCACTTTGCCTCCTGTATCTGTGGACCCTAACCTGGAATATGAGGTTGAGGATATTTTGGACAGCAGACTATCGAGGGGTGTGTTGCAATATCTTATTAAATGGAAAAACTACCCTTTGGAACATAACTCTTGGGAACCTTCTTCTAACATCTCCGCACCCAGACTAATATCCCGATTCCATCAGAGGTTTCCTGATCGGCCTCGATCTTGAGCTTCGGTGCCGCTCCTTGGAGGGGGTATCCTGTCACACATATGCAATTCACCGTTATTGTATACTACTGTCCCTTTAAGTTCCTTATACAAATTCCTTTAAATACCTCCCTCAACCTTAAGTCAGTGCTTGGTATTGATTTTCTGTCCACCCAAGCTCCACCCAAACCTCCCAACCTGCTTGGAGATCACTCAGTTCGGATACTGACAGCCTGTGCCTTCCTAGCTCCTCACAGACCTGCTACGCTAATCCAGAACTTGGCCTCTGTGACGTCACACGCCGTATTCAGCCGCCACAAGCCAGCTCTCACTGCTCTCACCGCTGACACCGCTGCTGCGGTTTACTCTCTACTACAGCCCGCTAAAGGTACCATTACTAAGAGGATCTCTCATAAGTTTTTGCCAATCTGACTTTAGTGTTTATTCCATATCAAGGTACCTGTTCCTTTTTTTTTCTGACACTTTGTTTTGCCTGACCCTCCTCTGATTCAGTTACCTTATTTTTGGCCGTTAATGTTCATTTTGCACATATATATTGCATTTCATATTTTCTACCTGTGATTTCAAGGAAGCAAGATACACTGCTGAAAACCTTACTTTATACTTGCTGCGTCAGCCATAGTTCAATCTGCTGCAACTTGCATATCATATAACAAACTGCTTCATGTGTGTGTGCTGGGATTTTACTTGTTACACCGGGTAATGCTCATGTAATTTCCTGCTACATACTTAGCAACAACCTTTCAAAATCATATATCAGCAGCTGTGGTCCAACTTCTATTTTTGTCTTCTTTCCAGACATTACACAACTAAGGTCCCAGAGTTAAAACATGAACTCTAAAAACATCAAATTCTAAAAGCTTGAGGTCCAAACACAAACGATAAATCCAAAAAGAATAGATCCAAAAAGAAAGGGGAGACTTCTTCGTTAGCTAACAGGTTGTTTTGATTATACCCCAAGACCTTGATTTTTCAATGTAAATTCAACTTATTTTATCTATCAGTTTTTTCTTCTTACAAGACAGAGTTCATTCTCCGTCCTATCTGTGAGGGGGTCTTACCTCCTACTCTTCTTATTATCTTTGTGTGTAGAGAGGATCTCACCTCTTATCCGATCAGTTGGCTCTGTTCTGTTCGCTCTGCTTCCATAGACACCAAACTAGCTTCCCTCTATATGGTTACGTCTTTTTCTAACGTCACAGATGTTTACCAGGGAATACTTCTTTGTTACTTGCGCAAGTAAATATTCTAAACCCTTCACCGCTGTCTTGTCTCAACTCTATTTCAAGTACTGCACACTAGAAGAGACGGGTGAAATACGTAGAAGCTGTGTAAGGTACTGAAAGAAAATACAAGCCAGATTTAACCCACAGGATCCGTGTCAAAATCTCATACTCGTATAAGACCTGCTTACATATGTACTAGTGTGCGGTACTTGAAATAGAGTTGAGACAAGACAGCGGTGAAGACCCCCTCACAGATAGGACAGAGAATGAACTCTGTCTTGTAAGAAGAAAAAACTGATCGATAAAATAAGTTGAATTTACACTGAAAAATTAAGGTCTTGGGGTATAATCAAAACAACCTGTTAGCTAACGACGAAGTCTCCCCTTTCTTTTTGGATCTATCGTTTGTGTCTGGACCTCAAGCTTTTAGAAATTGATGTTTTTAGAGTTCATGTTTTAACTCTGGGACCTTAGTTGAAACCATTAACTTTGTCATCAGGATAGCACCGTTCTTTAGAAATTAAGCTGAGATTGTAATTTGTACATCTGCCTACAGCCTCACTGGTTTGCCTTAGCCAACAAACTGACATAGTAAATGTATAGATGTTTTAACGGAAAGTTAATGTATACATTCATGCTGGTTAATAACCAAGTAACAAAGTAATCAGATCCTAAAGCAAATATTGCAACATTTTCCATTGTGTTTTTATAATGTTCTCATTATAGTGTTTCCATTTTTATGTTTTCAATAATTTTAATAAATGTAAAATAAAGTGTTGATTTGAATCAGAAAGTTTTATAGCAATCGACCATTCAATATATCATTGATCACATATTATTGCAAAGCAGTAATTAATCACTGAATTTTAAGTCACGTTTATCACTTAAATATTGTTACGTTTATCACCTTAATACTGTTACTTGAAAAGTCTTCACTGGAATATTTCACCTGAAATCCATTTAGGTTATTTTGGAAGCATAGCTTCTCACTATACATATTGATCAAGATTTTAAATTTATGTCCACAGTTATGCACATTTAGGAGGTACTATTTAGTCACAATAATATAACCACATCCTTTAGGGTCCTATTAGCTTTTTATGCGTCCTCTTTATCAAACATAACTAAGCAAATTTGATAATAGGAGTAAATTGTAAACTTTTTTTAAAATGGTATGTTCTGTCTGAATCCCAAAATATTTTTTTTGTGTTTAATATCCCTTTAACATCCATCAATGTAGGAAATATAGGTAACTCTTTGACGCTACTAGAATATAGTGGGTATTGAAAAAAATCACCCCCCCTTGAAAATAATCACATTTTGTTGCTTTGCAGCCTGAAATAAAGACAGTAACAGGGGCCTATTTATGATGGTGCGAGAGGACATGATCCAATATAGCTGATCATGTCCGCTGCACAACGATAAATGCCGACAGCATATGCTCTCTGCATTTATCATTGCACCAGCAGTTCTTGTGAACTGCTGGTACAATACCGCCCCCTGCAGGGGGTGTCAATCAACCTGATCGTAATCGATCAGGTTGATTTCTGTCGATTTCTGTCCGCCGCCTCAGAGCAGGCAGACAGGTTATGGAGCAGCGGTCTTTAGACAGCCGCTTCATAACTTCTGTTTCCGGCAAGCCTTCCATACGGAGCTTGATAAATATGCCCCACAGTTTTTGTTTATACATTTGTAATTACTCAGTGCAACTTATAACATCCAAGTGAAAGATATAACACTAACATGTCAGGCAAAAATAAAGACATTTCAAAAACAGAATCACTGAGTTGGAAAAAGGATCACCCCCTTGTGTCAGTATTTTGTTGAACCACCTTTTGCTTTAATTACAGCCTTAAGTCTATTGGGATATGTCTCTACTAACTTTGCACATCTAGACTGTGCAATATTTGCCCACTCTTCTTTGCAGAACTTTTCCAGTTCCGTTACATTTGATGGTGACCGTATGTGGACTGCAGTCTTCAAGTTGTGTCACAGATATTCATTTGGGTTTAAGTCTGGGCTCTGACTAGGCCATTCAAGGACATTCACGTTTTTCTCCTTCAACCACTATGTGGTCATTGTTGCTGTGTGCTTTAAGTCATTGTCATGTTGGAAGGTAAACCTTCTTCCCATTGACAATTTCCTGGCAGAGGGCAGCAGATTTTCCTCAAGAATTTGACGGTATTTTGCCCCATCAATTATTCCTTCTATCTTTACAAGTGCTTTTGTGCCTGCTGCAGAGAAACACCCCCATAACCGGATATTACCGCCTCCATGCTTTACTTTAGGTATAGTGTTTTTTGGATGGTGAGCTGTATTGAATTTCCTCCAGACATATTGTTTGGTGTTGAGGCCAAATAATTCAATTTTAGTCTCATTATTATTATTATTATTATTATTATTAACAGATATTTGTAGAGAGCCAACAGATTCCGCAGTGCTAATCTGACCATAACACCTTTTTTCCATGTGGCCTCAGAATTTCCTAGGTGTGTTATGGCAAAACTTAGTTGTGACTGAATGTGGCCTGTCTTGAGGAGTGGCTTTTTTTTTTTTTTACAACCCTCCCATACAAGCCAGATTTGTGGAGAATTTGTGATATTGTTGTCACATGCACACAATGACCACTCTTTGTCATAAATTCCCGCAACTGCTTAAGAGTTGCTGTGGGCATCTTGGTAGCCTCTCTGACCAGTGTCCTCCTGGCTCTTTCATCCAGTTTGGAGTGACATCCTGATCTAAAGAGGGTCTGTGTTGTACCAAATACCTTCCACCTCTTAATAATAGACTTCATTGTGCTTCTAGGCATTGATAAAACCTTTGATAACAAAAAATTGTATCATTCTCCTGACTTGTGCCTATATACAACTTTATCCCGGAGATCTTTTGACAGTACCTTGTCACCCATAGTTGATTGTTTGCTTCAGTTGCACTACCAGAGAGTGAGATGCTCCAGGAAAGCTCTTTTCATGCTGAGCTAATCAATATGTCCACAGCTGATCACAGTTGAAGGTCAAATGGCTTTGTGTGAGTCATTGAGAAGGTGATTAGCTAAACCTGATTGAGTTTACAAGTAATTTTAGCAGGGGGTGATCTTTTTTCCAACTCAGTGATTTTGTTTTTGAATTGTCTTTATTTTTGCCTGACATGTTGGTGTTATATCTTTCACTTGGATGTTATAAGTTGCACTGAGTCTGTTTTTATTTCAGACTGCCAAGCAACAAAATGTGATTATTTTCAAGGGGCGTAATTCGGTTCAATACCCACTATAACTGGTGGATGTTGACTTTGGTAAGCCAAGAATATGGTATCAGTTTTCACATGTGGGATGTAAATGATTTTGGTTTCTCAGTAATCACATACATCACATAATCATTAATAATTTCTTATTAGCCTTTTTCTTTATTTTTATTCTATGTGACTAAATGGCTCAGAACACATTTTAGACAAAAGTTAAATAGTATTAACATTAAATAAAATATAATTCCTTCTTAGATATATGCAGATAACTTACAGATGAGCAGTAAATAATTTTGCAAAAAAAAAATTAATTCTGCAAAAAGCTCATATACTCCAGACTTGTGTGCAATGAGCTACTCAGCAGGAAAACCACAAGTTAAAACCACACAACCCAATTGTCTGCTTGCACCTGTATTCACCAACTCAGCAGCATCATCTTTTTTGTTTTTTCTAATGTGCAGAAGCTTAAACACATTACTGCCAAACCCAGCTCACACTTACAAAAAGCATACCGGAATTCGCTTAAATTAAAATTAATTTAAGTGTCTAATCTATATATACCTTGTGAAACAGTATATGGTCAGTTGGCTTCTCTCATCTATTTTTAGGCTCATATCGTGGGAAAGTGTTTGAGACATGCATCTTTTTCATTATAGCTAGTTCTGCAATTTGTTGTCAGTGACTGAATCAGAAGTACAAATATCAGTCATAAATGAGGACATAGAAAAGCTACTTGTTCATATACCAATGTGCAGTGATCTGTAGCTCTGTGCCAGACAACATTCAAATGAGGCTATGCCATATAAGTCTGTTTCCTTTAAAAAAAAAAGTCCCATTAATGGGAAAAAAATGATTAAAACAAAACTTGTTTTTATTGTTTAATGTGAAAAAAATTAAAATTAAAATAAATCACAAAGCATAAAACGAGAGAAAGTTGATATTTTTAATTATATACGATAAAACGGTACATCTCAATCTCCATAGGCTTGACTGCATTTTGCCTGGTATGTTATATAAATCATTTAATAATTATTGCAAGTCTTGTTATGAAACATTGCTGAAGAACTGTAACCGTAAGTAGGGAACCATCAAAATCCATTGTACTCGAGCACCTCAAGTAGTTTGGCAGCTATTATGTGTGGCAGCCTCTATTGCTGCCGTTGACTCTTTTCCTATAGTGGGCCAGATTACAAGTCGTGCGTAACTCTAAATTTAACTTTAGCAAAAACACAGCTATGTTTTTTGCACTACTAGGGATCCACTGGTATTACAAGTTGAAAAAAATTAGTTTTATCGCTAGTGGTAGCCTTGAATTGCAAAGATCGCTAGCAGAGTTTTGGCATGCGCAGGCATGTGTTCTCCCATAGAAATCAATGAAGAAAAAAACCCTAACACCTTACTCGCGAAACGGAAAAAAAAGTGAAAAAAAATCAGCCAAAAGGAATGAAAGGGTACCCCTATATAAAAGGGGTACCTTGCAATCAATCTTCAGTGTGCAGATGGAGACCGCATAAAGAGGAGCTCCTTGTCGATGCTCTGAAGAGGACCATCGACGTTGCCGCCAACCTCGGTGAAGACTTCAAAGCTGCCAACACGATGAAGATAGAAGATGGACCTCCACTGCCGGGATAAAGATAAAAGATGGACCGCTGATGGAAGGAGACGGAGCGCCTCCTGGATAAAGATGGAGCGCCGCCCATCATCATTGGTGAGTACCAATTTTGGGGTTAGAGTTAGGTTAATTTTTATTTTTTGGTTGGTTTTATTTTTAAGATTAGTGTTTTGTTTTTTTTATATGCAGAAAAAGAGCTGAATGCCCTTTAAGGGCAATGCCCAGCCAATTGTCCTTTTTCAGGACAATGGGTATTTTAAGTTTTTTGAGATTTTTTTTGGGGGGGTAAGTTTTATTGTTTTATTTTATGCAAAAGAGCTGTTAACTTTAGTGCAATGCCCTACAAAAGGCCATTTTAAGGGTTATTGGTAGTTTATTTGTAGAACAGGGTTTTTTGGGGGGCAAGGTTTTTTTTATTTTTGGGGGGTATTAGAATATGATTTTTTTTGGTTTGGTAATTCAGTTTTTTTTGTGTAAATGTTTTTTTTGTTGTAATGTTAAGTTTTTTATTTTTGTAATATAGTTTTTTTTATTTTTAAGTAATGTTCGCTTTTTTGTTATGGGAAGCTTAGGTTATATTTTAATTTTACAGGTAAGTTTTTATTTATTTTAAGGTAGTTAGAATATTTTTTAATTAATTTATGGGTATATTAATTGGGGTTAGGTTAGGGGGTTTAGATTTGAATTACTTTGCAATGTGGGGGGATTGGGTTTTAGGGGTTAATAATTTATTTAGATATTTTGTGATGTGGGGGATGGCGGTTTAGGGGTTAATAATTTATTTAGGTACTTTGCAATGTGGGGGGATGCCGGTTTAGGTGTTAATAATTAATTTAGGTATTTTGCGATGTGAGGTGATGGCCGTTTGGTGGTTAATAATTTTATTTAGGGTTTGAGATGTGGGTGGATGATGGTCTAGTGCTTAATCATTTTATTTAGGGTTTGCAATGTGTGGAGATGGCGGTTTAGGGATTAATCGTGTAGTTTATGGGTATAAGTGTACTTTGTAGTGTATTTTTGTTGTAAAACTTTTTAGTTTCGGAATACACTTGATGAGAGCTCTTAGATCACGGTATGGATTGATGCAGAAGGACTATTGCGATAGTGCAATGGCGATTTCTCCCAACTTGTAATATCAGCAAAGTCCGTTGCACATCACTTGTAATCATGTTCAGGGAGTACTAAACGTAATGATACAACTGCTTAAGCTGTCATGCAACTGCTTACAGGTACATAAATAAACTGCATTGACTTAACTACCCAATACAGTTCATCTTTAACCACCCCTCTAACATCTTTAATGCAAAATAACGATGCCGTCCCAAACTCACCACTACAAATATTCATTATCCTAATTGTGCTAACCTGAATTCTTCCATCACAATTTATTTAAATTAATATTACAAAACAAAATGGCAAAATCAATGCCTCCCTGATTTGTTACTTCCTCCAACAGTCACTATCTATAATAGCTTATCTGTTTCCGCCCTACTGTACTTGACAATACCAATGCCTATAGTTTATAGTTAACAATCATTAACTATAAAGGCTTACCTTATTGCCTCTCATTTCAAATAATCTACCTCACAATTCCCTATATTTATAACAAGTGGCATCACCAGGGGGGCAGGGGACACTATCTGCCCCTCCATGTGCCCCCAACTGCAATAAACCCTGGTTTTCCCATCACCACTCTGTCCAGGCTCTCAATAGCTCCACCCATCCCGCCAATGACATTTTAATTTCTGCACACAGCATGCCCACCCCAAGGCATGACTGATCCCTCCCACCTCCAGGAAGTACAGCCCCATATGTCCTTTCTGAAGATGCCATTGTTCATAACCAATGCCATTAAATTTAGCACCCACTACATTACCCCCTATCATTAAGCTTCCATCACTTGTTATTGTTACTAAATGACACTTAAAACCCATACATTTAAACTCTTTTCTAAAAAAAACTTTTCCTATTCCTATACAGCTAGATTACGAGTTTGGCGTTATGAGTGAAAAAGCATCATTATGCTTCATAATGCTGCTTTTTCCCTAACGCTGCTATTACAAGTCTTGTAGGTATAGGTGTACCGCACACCTTTTTGGCGAACACTTTTTAAAGATTATTAACCCCTAATCTGCCGTCCACCCACACCGCCGCTATAATACACCCCCTAACTTAAATATAATTTAAATAAATCTAAAGAAAATTACTATTATTACCTAAATAATTCCTATTTAAAACGAAATACTTACCTATAAAATAAACCCTAAGCTAGCTACAATATGACTAATAGTTCCATTGTATCTAGCTTAGGGTTTATTTTTATGTTACAGGCAAGTTTGTATTTATTTTAACTAGGTAGAATAGTTATTAACTATTTAATAACTACCTAGTTAAAATAAAGACAAATTTACCTGTAAAATAAAACCTAACCTTAGTTACAATTACACCTAACACTACACTATAATTAAATTAATTACCTAAATTAAATACAATTAAATACAAATAAATAAAATTATCTAAAGTACAAAAACAAACAAACACTAAATTACAGAAAATAATAAACAAATTACAAGATTTTTAAACTAATTACACCTAATCTAATCCCTCTAACAAAATAAAAAAGCCCCCCAAAATAAAAAAAGCCCTACCCTCCACTAAATTACAAATAGCCCTTAAAAGGGCCTTTTGCGGGGCATTGCCCCAAAGTAATCAGCTCTTTTACCTGTAAAAAAAAGTACAAATCACTCCCAACATTAAAACCCACCACCCACACAACCAACCCTACTCTAAAACTCACCCAATACCCCCTTAAAAAAACCTAACACTAACCCCTTGAAGATCACCTTACCTGGAGAAGTCTTCACCCAACCGGGCCGAAGTCCTCAACGAAGCCGGGAGAAGTCTTCATCCATGCCGGGCAAAGTGGTCCTCCAGATGAGCAGAAGTCTTCATCTTCTATCTTCATCCATCTGGCGCGGAGCAGGTCCATCTTCAATACATCCAGCATGGAGCATCCTCTTCCATCGAAGTCTTCTTACTAAATGACGGTTCCTTTAAGTGACGTCATCCAAGATGGCGTCCCTTCAATTCCGATTGGCTGATAGAATACTATCAGCCAATCGGAATTAAGGTAGAAAAAATCCTATTGGCTAATGCAATCAGCCAATAGGATTGAACTTCAATCCTATTGGCTGATCCAATCAGCCAATAGAATTGAGCTGGCATTCTATTGGCTGTTCCAATCAGCCAATAGAATGCCAGCTCAATCCTATTGGCTGATTGCAACAGCCAATAGGATTTTTTCAGCTTTAATTCCTATTGGCTGATAGAAATCTTTCAGCCAATAGGAATGTAAGGGACGCCATCTTGGATGATCAGTTAAAGGGAAACTTCATTTTACAGTGACCATCCTAAGAAGAGGATGCTCCGCGCCGGATGTCTTGAAGATGGTCCCGATTCGCGCTGGATGGATGAAGATACAAGATGCCATCTGGATGAAGACTTCTTGCCGTCTGGATGAGGACTTCGCTGGCTGGATGAAGATAAAGGAGGCCGCCCGGATGAAGACTTCTTGCCGCCTGGATGATGACTTCGCCGGCTGGATGAGGATGGATGTCCCGGACTTCGAAAACTGTAACCGGATTGTCAGGGGTTAGTGTTTTTTTAGTTTTTTTTAAGGGTTTTTAGGTGTTTTTTATTTTTAGCTTAGGGTATGGGCAATGTAAAAAAGCTAAATGCCCTTTTAAGGGCAATGTCCATCCAAATGCCCTTTTCAGGGAAATGGTTATCTTAGGTTTATTTAGATAGGTTTTTATTTGGGGGGGTTGGTTGGTTGGGTGGTGGGTTTTGCTGTTGGGGGGTGTTTGTATTTTATTTTTACAGGTAAAAGAGCTGATTTCTTTGGGGCAATGCCCCACAAAAGGCCCTTTTAAGGGCCATTGGTAGTTTAGTGTAGGCTAGGGGTTTTTATATATTTTGGGGGGGGGGCTTTTTTATTTTGATTAGATTAGGAGTAATTTGTTTTTATTTTTATTAATATGTTTTTTTATTTTTGTAATTTAGTGTTTATTTTTTTTGTAATTTAGAAAATTGTATTTTATTTTATTGTAATGTTAGTTTTTAGTGTTAGGCAGGTTAGGTTTTATTTTACAGGTAACTTTGTATTTAGTTTAACTGTGTAGTTAGTAAATAGTTAATAACTATTTACTTACTAGTCTACCTAGTTAAAATAAATACAAACTTACCTGTGAAATAAAAATAAAACCTAAGATAGCTACAATAAAACTATTAGTTATATTGTTACTAGCTTAGGTTTTTCTTTACAGGTAATAATTGTAAGGTTTATTTAGATCTATTTTAATTATATTTAAGTTAGGGGGTGTTAGGGTTAGGGTTAAATTTAGGCTTAGGGTTACGTTAGGGTTAGGGTTATGCTTAGGGTTAGGGTTAGGTTTAGGGGATAATATATTTATTTAGTGTTGTGTTATTTAGTAATGTTGGAGGCCAGAGGTTTAGGGGTTAATAACTTTAGTATAGTGGCGGCGCCATTGGGGGCGGCAGATTAGGGGTTAATAACTGTAATGTAGGTGGCGGCGATGTCGTGGGTGGCAGATTAGGGGTTAATAGTTTTATTTAGGTGGTGGAGATGTTAAGGGTGGCAGATTAGGGGTTAATAGTTTTATTTAGGTGACGGTGATGTTAAGGGCGGCAGATTAGGGGTTAATAACATTATGTAGGTGGCAGCGATGTCGGGGACGGCAGATTAGGGGTGTTTAGACGTGGTTTTTATGTTAGGGTGTTAGGTTTAAACATAACTTTTTCTTTCCCCCTAGACATCAATGGGGCTGCGTTACAGAGCTTTTGTTTCCATGATCGCAGGTGTTAGGCTTCTTTTTTGCAAGCTCTCCCCATTGATGTCTATGGGGAAATAGTGCATGAGCACGTCAAAGTAGCACTTTTAGTTTGGTGTGGTATGGAGCTCAACAGCACCAAATCGCCCGCACAAGCCTGCTTTTCGTAACCCTGTAACAGCAGCGCTATAAGGAGGTGAAATAACGCCGCTTTTGTGGCGGTCGTTAATTTCCCTATAGCGCTGAAAACTTGTAATCTAGCTGAAAGTCTTTAACAATAACATAATAAAAACAACATGGACAGCAGAGCAGATGTGTTTTGTCAGAAGCTGGCAAGACTGCTGCCTGGATTTTTCATCTTGCTTAAGTTGCAGTTGTGTGCAACAGTGTCCTGTTATAAATAGTTGGAAAAGGATTACATTGTACCCCATTGTGTCTTATTAACTGTGAAAAAACAAGATATAATCACTGGTAACAAGGATAAATCAACCACTTCAGATGCCTTATTTACTGAACCTCATGGTACAACATCTGCATGTTGATGATCCTATGATCCTCGTATATCTAGATTTTGGAGACAAGTGCTTGGAAGGCTTGATCTTCTGAAATGATATCTTCTGACAACAATAAGATAAGCATGTTACTTATCAGCTAAGGCTTCAAGACCCATGCGTTGTATAACATAACTAAACCCAAAACTAAACAATATTCTTGATGCAGGAATATTTTTCTCTAATATGTAGATTAATATCATATGTAAAATATATTGAGCAATTGCAAACAGAACCTGTGGACCAATATATACACAGTTAAAAATCCAGGATAAGATATGGCAATCAATAGTCAAGAAGGAAAAAATCAATGAACAACTAATTCACATATTAAAAGGTAAAACATATGAACACAAAGGACTTTAAATCAGTGTTACACTGTTCACAGCGCAGTTAAAGGGATACTGAACCCAAATTTAGTGATGTCGCGAACTTAAAAATTTCGCGCGAACCACCATTGACTTCAATAGGCAGGCGACCTTTAAAACCAACAAGGACTCTTTCTGTCCACAATAGTGATGGAAAAGTTGTTTCAAGGGGACTAACACCTGGACTGTGGCATGCTGGAGGGGGATCCCTGGCAAAACTCCCATGGAAAATTACATAGTTGATGCAGAGTCTGCTTTTAACCCATAAAGGGCCTAAATCACCTAACATTCCCAAATTGTTTGCAATAACGTGCTTTAAAACATCAGTTATGATGTCGTATCTATCAGGTAGTGTAAGGGTTACGGCCGCTTCACAGTGACAGAGCAAACTCCAAGTGTAACGCACCGCAATCAACCTCAAACAGTCCACTTGCACAACCACGAGATAGATAGATTTGATAGATAGATACATAGATTACATAGCTCAATCGATGCAATATACATATGATCGATACACTGTACATAGATCAATACATGCAATATACATTTGATAGATATGAATTTCATAGATCAATAGATGCAATATACATTTGATAGATACGAATGTTATCGATTAAAAGATGCAATATACATTTTATAGATACGAATGACATCAACCAAAATATGTAATATACATTTTATAGATACGAATTACATCGATCAATAGATGCAATCTACATTTGATTGATACGTTTCATAGTTTGATCGATTTGATAGATAAATAAATCGATTTGAAATATATATAATTTCCCTGACAGAGTATAACAATAAGACATGCTGTCTGTGACCCGTGGTGTGTTAAGTAGTACTATTCTTAACATTTTACTACAACCTGTTACTCCCCCTATCGGGGGAGGTCTATATGGCCTTCATTTTTGGAACCGGGAGATGGAAGAAGATGATTGTTCTGTCCTCCTACTTCAAATTTGTCAAAAACACAAGTGGCTGTCTCAAAACAGTCCGGACAGAAGATAGATCGATAGATAGGATAGATATACATAGATTGATAGTTAGATAGAATCGATAGAAGAGAAATAGATAGATTTGTTAGATATATAATTACCCTGATAAAGTATAATCATTAAACATGCGGTCTTGGACCCATGGTAACTCGGTTGTGTTAAGTAGTACTATTCTTAGCACTTTCAGCCCTGTAACTCCCCCTATTGGTGGAGGTCTATATGGTGGTTATGATTACCCTGACAAAGTATAACAACAAGACACGCGGTCTGGGACCCATGTTAATTTTGTTGTGTTAAGTAAAACTTTTCTTATCACTTGAATCCCTCTTACCCCCCCTTTTGTTGGAGCTCTATATGGCCTGCATGATTAGCCTGACAAAGTGTAATAAGAAAACATCTGGTCTGGGACCCATGGTAACTAGGTTGTGTTTAAGTAGTACTATTCTTAGAACTGTAATCCCTGTTACTCCCCCTATCAAGGGAGGTCTATATGGCCTGCATGATTAGCCTGACAAAGTATAACAACAAGACACACAGTGTTGGACCCATGGTAACTAGCTTGTGTTAATTAGTACTTTTCTTAGCACTTTAATCCCTGTTACCCCCCCTATCGGGGGAGGTCTATATGGCCTGCCTGATTACCCTGAAAAAATATAATAATAAGACATGCGGTCTGGTACCCATGTTAACTAGGTTGTGTTTTAAGTAGTACCATTCTTAGCACTTTAATCTCTGTAACTCCCCCTATTTGGGGAGGTCTATATGGCCTGGATGATTACCCATACAAAATATAATAATAAGACATCTGCTCTGGGTCTTGGACCCATGATAACTATGTTGTGTTAAGTAGTAATGTCCTTAGCATTTTAATAGCTGTTACTCATACTCACCCTATTGGTGGAGGTCAATATGGCCTGCATGATTACCCTTACAAAATATAATAACAAAATATGCGGTCTGGGACCCATGGTAACTAGGTTGTGTTAAGTAGTAATTTCCTTCACATTTTAATACCTGTTAGGGGAGGTCTATATGGCCTGCATGATTACCCTGACAAAATATAATAACAAAACATGCGGTCTGGGACCCATGGTAACTAGGTTGTGTTAAGTATTACTCTTCTTAGCATTTTAATGCCTGTTACTCACCCTATCGTGGGAGGTCTATATGGCCTACATGATTACCCATACAAAATATAATAATAAGACATCTGCTCTGGGTCTGTGACCCATGGTAACTAGGTTGTGTTAAGTAGTACTGTTCTTAGCATTTTAATACCTGTTACACCATGTTGGGGGAGGTCTATATGGCCTGCATGATTACCCTGACAAAGTATAACAACAAGACACGCGGTGTGGGACCCATGGTAACTAGCTTGTGTTAATTAGTACTGTTCTTAGCATTTTAATACCTGTTACTCATCCTATCGGGGGAGGTCTATATGGCCTGCATGATTACCCTTACAAAATAGAATAACAAGACATGCGGTCTGGCACCCATGGTAACTAGGTTGTGTAAAGTAGTACTCTTCTTAGCATTTTAATACCTGTTACTCACCCTATCGGGGGAGGTCTATATGGCTTGCATGATTACCCTAACAAAATATAATAACAAAACATATGCTCTGGGACCCATGGTAACTTTGTGTTAAGTAGTACTGTTCTTAGCATTTCAATACCTGTTACTCACCCTATTGGGGGAGGTCTATATGGCCTGCATGATTACCCTTACAAAATATAATAACAAAACATATGCTCTGGAACCCATGTTAACTTGGTTGTGTTAAGTAGTACTGTTCTTAGCAGTTTAATACCTGTTACAACAGCGAATGGTGGCAGGTCTATCTGGCCTTCATTATTAGCCGCACCCAAACCCAAAAAAAAGCCAAGCGGTCTTGGACTAACACCCATGGCTAACTCGGTTTTTTCAATTAGTACTATTCTTAGCACTTTCATCCCTGTTACTTCCAGGCCTCTCGGGGGTGGTCTACATGGCCATCATGATTAGCCTAACAAAATACTACAATCCAATCTTGGCTCAGTCTTCATAGGCCCTTCATTGGCTGTATTTTGGTAGTACTGTTCTTATTAGTTTAATACCTGATACAACACCGAATGGTGGCAGCTCTATATGGCCTGCATGATTAGCCGCACCCAAACCAAAAAAAAGCCAAGCGGTCTTGGATTAACACCCATGGCTAACTCGGTTGTTTCAAGTAGTACTATTCTTAGCACTTTCATCTCATCCCTGTTACTTCCAGGACTCTCGGTGGTGGTCTACATGGCCATCATGATTAGCCTAACCAAATACTACAATCCAACCTTGGCTCAGTCTTCATAAGGCCCTTCATTGGCTGTATTTTGGTAGTACTGTTCTTATTAGTGTAATACCTGATACAACACCGAATGGTGGCAACTCTATATGGCCTGCATGATAAGCCGCACCCAAAGCCAAAAAAAAGCCAAGTGGTCTTGGACTAACACCCATGGCTAACTCGGTTGTTTCTAGTTGTACTATTCTTTGCACTTTCATCTCATCCCTGTTACTTCCAGGCCTCTCGGTGGTGGTCTACATGCCCATCATGATTATCCTAACAAAGTACAACACTAAAACCTTGGCTCTTGAAAGCCTGTTAATTGGCTTTATTTTGGTAGTTCTGTTCTTATTAGTTTAATACCTGATACAACACCGAATGGTGGCAGCTCTATATGGCCTGCATGATTAGCCGCACCCAATCCAAAAAAAAAAGCTAAGCAGTCTTGGATTAACACCCATGGCTAACTCAGTTGTTTCAAGTAGTACTATTCTTAGCACTTTCATCTCATCCCTTTTACTTCCAGGCCTCTAGGTGGTGGTCTACATGGCCATCATGATTAGCCTAACCAAATACTACAATCCAACCTTGGCTCAGTCTTCATAAGGCCCTTCATTGGCTGTATTTTGGTAGTACTGTTCTTATTTGTTTAATACCTGATACAACACCGAATGGTGGCAGCTCTATATGGCCTGCATGATTAGCCGCACCCAAAGCCAAAAAAAAGCCAAGCGGTCTTGGATTAACACCCATGGCTAACTCGGTTGTTTCAAGTAGTACTATTTTTAGCACTTTCATCTCATCCCTGTTACTTCCAGGACTCTCGGTGGTGGTCTGCATGGCCATCATGATTAGCCGAACCAAATACTACAATCCAACCTTGGCTCAGTCTTCATAAGGCCCTTCATTGGCTGTATTTTGGTAGTTCTGTTCTTATTAGTTTAATACCTGATACAACACCGAATGGTGGCAGCTCTATATGGCCTGCATGATTAGCCGCACCCAAACCAAAAAAAAGCCAAGCGGTCTTGGATTAACACCCATGGCTAACTCGGTTGTTTCAAGTAGTACTATTCTTAGCACTTTCATCTCATCCCTGTTACTTCCAGGACTCTCGGTGGTGGTCTACATGGCCATCATGATTAGCCTAACCAAATACTACAATCCAACCTTGGCTCAGTCTTCATAAGGCCCTTCATTGGCTGTATTTTGGTAGTTCTGTTCTTATTAGTTTAATACCTGATACAACACCAAATGGTGGCAGCTCTATATGGCCTGCATGATTAGCCGCACCCAAACCAAAAAAAAGCCAAGTGTTCTTGGATTAACACCCATGGCTAACTCGGTTGTTTCAAGTAGTACTATTCTTAGCACTTTCATCTCATCCCTGTTACTTACAGGACTCTCGGTGGTGGTCTACATGGCCATCATGATTATCCTAACAAAGTACAACAATAAAACCTTGGCTCTTGAAATCCTGTTAATTGGCTTTATTTTGGTAGTTCTGTTCTTATTAGTTTAATACCTGATACAACACCGAATGGTGGCAGCTCTATATGGCCTGCATGATTAGCCGCACCCAAACCAAAAAAAAGCCAAGCGGTCTTGGATAAACACCCATGGCTAACTCGGTTGTTTCAAGTAGTACTATTCTTAGCACTTTCATCTCATCCCTGTTACTTCCAGGCCTCTCGGTGGTGGTCTACATGGCCATCATGATTAGCCTAACCAAATACTACAATCCAACCTTGGCTCAGTCTTCATAAGGCCCTTCATTGGCTGTATTTTAGTAGTTCTGTTCTTATTAGTTTAATATCTGATACAACACCGAATGGTGGCAGCTCTATATGGCCTGCATGATTAGCCGCACCCAAACCAAAAAAAAAGCCAAGCGGTCTTGGATTAACACCCATGGCTAACTCAGTTGTTTCAAGTACTACTATTCTTAGCACTTTCATCTCATCCCTGTTACATCCAGGCCTCTCGGTGGTGGTCTACATGGCCATCATGATTAGCCTAACCAAATACTACAATCCAACCTTGGCTCAGTCTTCATAAGGCCCTTCATTGGCTGTATTTTGGTAGTTCTGTTCTTATTAGTTTAATACCTGATACAACACCAAATGGTGGCAGCTCTATATGGCCTGCATGATAAGCCTCACCCAAACCAAAAAAAAGCCAAGCGGTCTTGGATTAACACCCATGGCTAACTCGGTTGTTTCAAGTAGTACTATTCTTAGCACTTTCATCTCATCCCTGTTACTTACAGGACTCTCGGTGGTGGTCTACATGGCCATCATGATTATCCTAACAAAGTACAACAATAAAACCTTGGCTCTTGAAAGCCTGTTAATTGGCTTTATTTTGGTAGTTCTGTTCTTATTAGTTTAATACCTGATACAACACCAAATGGTGGCAGCTCTATATGGCCTGCATGATTAGCCGCACCCAAACCAAAAAAAAAGCCAAGCGGTCTTGGATTAACACCCATGGCTAACTCAGTTGTTTCAAGTACTACTATTCTTAGCACTTTCATCTCATCCCTGTTACATCCAGGCCTCTCGGTGGTGGTCTACATGGCCATCATGATTAGCCTAACCAAATACTACAATCCAACCTTGGCTCAGTCTTCATAAGGCCCTTCATTGGCTGTATTTTGGTAGTTCTGTTCTTATTAGTTTAATACCTGATACAACACCAAATGGTGGCAGCTCTATATGGCCTGCATGATAAGCCTCACCCAAACCAAAAAAAAGCCAAGCGGTCTTGGATTAACACCCATGGCTAACTCGGTTGTTTCAAGTAGTACTATTCTTAGCACTTTCATCTCATCCCTGTTACTTACAGGACTCTCGGTGGTGGTCTACATGGCCATCATGATTATCCTAACAAAGTACAACAATAAAACCTTGGCTCTTGAAAGCCTGTTAATTGGCTTTATTTTGGTAGTTCTGTTCTTATTAGTTTAATACCTGATACAACACCGAATGGTGGCAGCTCTATATGGCCTGCATGATTAGCCACACCCAAACAAAAAAAAAGCCAAGCGGTCTTGGATTAACACCCATGGCTAACTCGGTTGTTTCAAGTAGTACTATTCTTAGCACTTTCATCTCATCCCTGTTACTTCCAGGACTCTCGGTGGTGGTCTACATGGCCATCATGATTAGCCTAACCAAATACTACAATCCAACCTTGGCTCAGTCTTCATAAGGCCCTTCATTGGCTATATTTTGGTAGTTCTGTTCTTATTAGTTTAATACCTGATACAACACCAAATGGTGGCAGCTCTATATGGCCTGCATGATTAGCCGCACCCAAACCAAAAAAAAGCCAAGTGTTCTTGGATTAACACCCATGGCTAACTCGGTTGTTTCAAGTAGTACTATTCTTAGCACTTTCATCTCATCCCTGTTACTTACAGGACTCTCGGTGGTGGTCTACATGGCCATCATGATTATCCTAAAAAAGTACAACAATAAAACCTTGGCTCTTGAAAGCCTGTTAATTGGCTTTATTTTGGTAGTTCTGTTCTTATTAGTTTAATACCTGATACAACACCGAATGGTGGCAGCTCTATATGGCCTGCATGATTAGCCGCACCCAAACCAAAAAAAAGCCAAGCGGTCTTGGATTTCAAGTAGTACTATTCTTAGCACTTTCATCTCATCCCTGTTACTTCCAGGACTCTCGGTGGTGGTCTACATGGCCATCATGATTAGCCTAACCAAATACTACAATCCAACCTTGGCTCAGTCTTCATAAGGCCCTTCATTGGCTGTATTTTGGTAGTTCTGTTCTTATTAGTTTAATACCTGATACAACACCAAATGGTGGCAGCTCTATATGCCTGCATGATTAGCCGCACCCAAACCAAAAAAAAGCCAAGTGTTCTTGGATTAACACCCATGGCTAACTCGGTTGTTTCAAGTAGTACTATTCTTAGCACTTTCATCTCATCCCTGTTACTTACAGGACTCTCGGTGGTGGTCTACATGGCCATCATGATTATCCTAACAAAGTACAACAATAAAACCTTGGCTCTTGAAAGCCTGTTAATTGGCTTTATTTTGGTAGTTCTGTTCTTATTAGTTTAATACCTGATACAACACCGAATGGTGGCAGCTCTATATGGCCTGCATGATTAGCCGCACCCAAACCAAAAAAAAGCCAAGCGGTCTTGGATAAACACCCATGGCTAACTCGGTTGTTTCAAGTAGTACTATTCTTAGCACTTTCATCTCATCCCTGTTACTTCCAGGCCTCTCGGTGGTGGTCTACATGGCCATCATGATTAGCCTAACCAAATACTACAATCCAACCTTGGCTCAGTCTTCATAAGGCCCTTCATTGGCTGTATTTTAGTAGTTCTGTTCTTATTAGTTTAATATCTGATACAACACCGAATGGTGGCAGCTCTATATGGCCTGCATGATTAGCTGCACCCAAACCAAAAAAGAAGCCAAGCGGTCTTGGATTAACACCCATGGCTAACTCAGTTGTTTCAAGTACTACTATTCTTAGCACTTTCATCTCATCCCTGTTACATCCAGGCCTCTCGGTGGTGGTCTACATGGCCATCATGATTAGCCTAACCAAATACTACAATCCAACCTTGGCTCAGTCTTCATAAGGCCCTTCATTGGCTGTATTTTGGTAGTTCTGTTCTTATTAGTTTAATAACTGATACAACACCAAATGGTGGCAGCTCTATATGGCCTGCATGATTAGCCACACCCAAACCAAAAAAAAAGCCAAGCGGTCTTGGATTAACACCCATGGCTAACTCGGTTGTTTCAAGTAGTACTATTCTTAGCACTTTCATCTCATCCCTGTTACTTACAGGACTCTCGGTGGTGGTCTACATGGCCATCATGATTATCCTAACAAAGTACAACAATAAAACCTTGGCTCTTGAAAGCCTGTTAATTGGCTTTATTTTGGTAGTTCTGTTCTTATTAGTTTAATACCTGATACAACACCGAATGGTGGCAGCTCTATATGGCCTGCATGATTAGCCGCACCCAAACCAAAAAAAAGCCAAGCGGTCTTGGATTAACACCCATGGCTAACTCGGTTGTTTCAAGTAGTACTATTCTTAGCACTTTCATCTCATCCCTGTTACTTCCAGGCCTCTCGGTGGTGGTCTACATGGCCATCATGATTAGCCTAACCAAATACTACAATCCAACCTTGGTTCAGTCTTCATAAGGCCCTTCATTGGCTGTATTTTGGTAGTTCTGTTCTTATTAGTTTAATATCTGATACAACACCGAATGGTGGCAGCTCTATATGGCCTGCATGATTAGCCGCACCCAAACCAAAAAAAAAGCCAAGCGGTCTTGGATTAACACCCATGGCTAACTCGGTTGTTTCAAGTAGTACTATTCTTAGCACTTTCATCTCATCCCTGTTACTTCCAGGCCTCTCGGTGGTGGTCTACATGGCCTTCATGATTAGCCTAACCAAATACTACAATCCAACCTTGGCTCAGTCTTCATAAGGCCCTTCATTGGCTGTATTTTGGTAGTACTGTTCTTATTTGTTTAATACCTGATACAACACCGAATGGTGGCAGCTCTATATGGCCCTTAGAGAGATGCGACTGCACCTCACTGACGAGGCCCACAGAAGGCCGAAACGATCGTCTGGGGTTGTTGTTTCTCTTGTTCAGAGAAGAATTGCCTGGTATTTCGGCGCTGGACTGTCATTGGGCAGGGTCAGACTGATATGCTACAGGATATTTTTTCTCTGTGAAGGGGCCTAGTGTGCTAAAAGAGTATGCACCCTGAGTGACACACTATAATAAAATGAACAGGCACGGAAGTTTTTCCAGCTTTTGTTCTGTCTCAGCTGAGTGCATCTCTCTCTCTCTTTTTATTTATGCAAATTGCTCTTGGGTCTCCCTAAGAGTAAAAGGGGAAACCAGACGTGGACTCCTTGCACACATGCCCTTAGAGAGATGCGACTGCACCTCACTGACGAGGCCCACAGAAGGCCGAAACGATCGTCTGGGGTTGTTGTTTCTCTTGTTCAGAGAAGAATTGCCTGGTATTTCGGCGCTGGACTGTCATTGGGCAGGGTCAGACTGATATGCTACAGGATATTTTTTCTCTGTGAAGGGGCATAGTGTGCTAAAAGAGTATGCACCCTGAGTGACACACTATAATAAAATGAACAGGCACGGAAGTTTTTCCAGCTTTTGTTCTGTCTCAGCTGAGTGCATCTCTCTCTCTCTTTTTATTTATGCAAATTGCTCTTGGGTCTCCCTAAGAGTAAAAGGGGAAACCAGACGTGGACTCCTTGCACACATGCCCTTAGAGAGATGCGACTGCACCTCACTGACGAGGCCCACAGAAGGCCGAAACGATCGTCTGGGGTTGTTGTTTCTCTTGTTCAGAGAAGAATTGCCTGGTATTTTGGCGCTGGACTGTCATTGGGCAGGGTCAGACTGATATGCTACAGGATATTTTTTCTCTGTGAAGGGGCATAGTGTGCTAAAAGAGTATGCACTCTGAGTGACACACTATAATAAAATGAACAGGCACGGAAGTTTTTCCAGCTTTTGTTCTGTCTCAGCTGAGTGCATCTCTCTCTCTCTTTTTATTTATGCAAATTGCTCTTGGGTCTCCCTAAGAGTAAAAGGGGAAACCAGACGTGGACTCCTTGCACACATGCCCTTAGAGAGATGCGACTGCACCTCACTGACGAGGCCCACAGAAGGCCGAAACGATCATCTGGGGTTGTTGTTTCTCTTGTTCAGAGAAGAATTGCCTGGTATTTCGGCGCTGGACTGTCATTGGGCAGGGTCAGACTGATATGCTACAGGATATTTTTTCTCTGTGAAGGGGCCTAGTGTGCTAAAAGAGTATGCACCCTGAGTGACACACTATAATAAAATTAACAGGCACGGAAGTTTTTCCAGCTTTTGTTCTGTCTCAGCTGAGTGCATCTCTCTCTCTCTTTTTATTTATGCAAATTGCTCTTGGGTCTCCCTAAGAGTAAAAGGGGAAACCAGACGTGGACTCCTTGCACACATGCCCTTAGAGAGATGCGACTGCACCTCACTGACGAGGCCCACAGAAGGCCGAAACGATCGTCTGGGGTTGTTGTTTCTCTTGTTCAGAGAAGAATTGCCTGGTATTTCGGCGCTGGACTGTCATTGGGCAGGGTCAGACTGATATGCTACAGGATATTTTTTCTCTGTGAAGGGGCATAGTGTGCTAAAAGAGTATGCACCCTGAGTGACACACTATAATAAAATGAACAGGCACGGAAGTTTTTCCAGCTTTTGTTCTGTCTCAGCTGAGTGCATCTCTCTCTCTCTTTTTATTTATGCAAATTGCTCTTGGGTCTCCCTAAGAGTAAAAGGGGAAACCAGACGTGGACTCCTTGCACACATGCCCTTAGAGAGATGCGACTGCACCTCACTGACGAGGCCCACAGAAGGCCGAAACGATCGTCTGGGGTTGTTGTTTCTCTTGTTCAGAGAAGAATTGCCTGGTATTTCGGCGCTGGACTGTCATTGGGCAGGGTCAGACTGATATGCTACAGGATATTTTTTCTCTGTGAAGGGGCATAGTGTGCTAAAAGAGTATGCACCCTGAGTGACACACTATAATAAAATGAACAGGCACGGAAGTTTTTCCAGCTTTTGTTCTGTCTCAGCTGAGTGCATCTCTCTCTCTCTTTTTATTTAGCTCTATATGGCCTGCATGATTAGCCGCACCCAAAGCCAAAAAAAAGCCAAGCGGTCTTGGATTAACACCCATGGCTAACTCGGTTGTTTCAAGTAGTACTATTCTTAGCACTTTCATCTCATCCCTGTTACTTCTAGGACTCTCGGTGGTGATCTACATGGCCATCATGATTAGCCAAACCAAATACTACAATCCAACCTTGGCTCAGTCTTCATAAGGCCCTTCATTGGCTGTATTTTGGTAGTTCTGTTCTTATTAGTTTAATACCTGATACAACACCGAATGGTGGCAGCTCTATATGGCCTGCATGATTAGCCGCACCCAAACCAAAAAAAAAAGCCAAGCGGTCTTGGATTAACACCCATGGCTAACTCGGTTGTTTCAAGTAGTACTATTCTTAGCACTTTCATCTCATCCCTGTTACTTCCAGGCCTCTCGGTGGTGGTCTACATGGCCATCATGATTACCCGAACAAAATACTACAATCCAACCTTGGCTCAGTCTTCATAAGGCCCTTCATTGGCTGTATTTTGGTAGTTTTGTTCTTATTAGTTTAATACCTGATACAACAACGAATGGTGGCAGCTCTATATGGCCTGCATGATTAGCCGCACCCAAACCAAAAAAAAAAGCCAAGTGGTCTTGGATTAACACCCATGGCTAACTCGGTTGTTTCAAGTAGTACTATTCTTAGCACGTTCATCTCATCCCTGTTACTTCCAGGACTCTCGGTGGTGGTTTACATGGCCATCATGATTAGCCTGACCAAATGCTACAATCCAACCTTGGCTCAGTCTTCATAAGACCCTTCATTGGCTGTATTTTGGTAGTACTGTTCTTATTAGTTTAATACCTGATACAACACCGAATGGTGGCAGCTCTATATGGCCTGCATGATTAGCCGCACCCAAAGTAAAAAAAAAGCCAAGCGGTCTTGCACTAACACCCATGGCTAACTCGGTTGTTTCAAGTTGTACTATTCTTATCACTTTCATCTCATCCCTTACTTCCATGCCTCTCAGGGGTGGTCTACATGGCCATCATGATTACCCTCACCAAAATATAACAACAATACGTGCGTGCAGGGAACCATGGTAAGGTTACTTCCTTTCGCAAAATTGAGTATAACATTTGCAGGCAGAGGTTCTGACCCTGCATTATGGTTGCACCTCTCCCTAAAAGAGGCATGCGTTACAGAGTCTGTGGGCATATATGCAAAGAGCTGGCCTGCCTAAAAGGAGCAGCAAGGCAGTACAGGTCGTTCTCTTTCAGCCGTTTTATATGCTGTCCCATGGCCACGACCCTCAACAGCCACAACAGAATGAAACACCACATATGCCATCCTTTTGAACAATAGAGTACAGGTATGGCATTGATTTTAGTTACACAGAGATATTTATTATGAACCGTGAAATTGAAAACAAAAACATGATTGGACACCCAGTACAGTACAGGTCGTTCTCCTTCGGCCTTTTTAGAAGAGTGTCCCGGACCCTCAACAAAAACAACAGCAGGAAAGAGGACATATGGCATCCTTTTGAACAATAGAGTACAGGTACATCATTGATTTTAGAAACCCAGAGATAATTTTTGGCAAATGGGAAATAGAAAAAAACATTCATTGGACACCCAGTACACTTCTTTCTCCTTAGGCATTTTTATAAGAGGGCCCGGACCCTCAACAGAAACAACAGCAGTAAAGAGGACATATGTCATCCTTTTGAACAATAGATGACAGGTAAGGCATTGATTTAAGAATCCCTGAGATAATTTATATGAACCGGGAAATAGAAAAAAATATTGATTGGACACCCAGTACACTTCTTTATCCTTTTGCCTTTTTAATTTTTTATAAGAGGGTCCAGGACCCTCAACCAAAACACCAGCAGGAAAAAGGACATATGGCATCCTTTTGAACAATTGATTACAGGTAAGGCATAGATTGTAGAATCACTGAGATAATTTTTATGAATATGGAAATAGAAAAAAACATTGAGTGGACACCCAGTACACTTCTTTATCCTTAGGCCTTTTTATAAGAGGGTCCCGGACCCTCAACAGAAACAACAGCATGAAAGAGGACATATGGCATCCTTTTGAACAATAGATGACAGGTAAGGCATTGATTTAAGAATCCCTGAGATAATTTATATGAACCGGGAAATAGAAAAAACATTGATTGGACACCCAGTACACGTCTTTATCCTTTTGCCTTTTTAATTTTTTATAAGAGGGTCCAGGACCCTCAACCAAAACACCAGCAGGAAAGAGGACATATGGCATCCTTTTGAACAATTGATTACAGCTAAGGCATAGATTTTAGAATCACTGAGATAATTTTTATGAACATGGAAATAGAAAAAAACATTGATTGGACACCCAGTACACTTCTTTATCCTTAGGCCTTTTTAAAAGAGGGTCCACGACCCTCAACCGAAACAACAGCATGAAAGAGGAGATATGGCATCCTTTTGAACAATAGATGACAGGTAAGGCATTGATTTAAGAATCCCTGAGATAATTTATATGAACCGGGAAATAGAAAAAAACATTGATTGGACACCCAGTACACTTCTTTATCCTTTTGCCTTTTTCATTTTTTATAAGAGGGTCCAGGACCCTCAACCAAAACACCAGCAGGAAAGAGGACATATGGCATCCTTTTGAACAATTGATTACAGGTAAGGCATAGATTTTAGAATCACTGAGATAATTTTTGTGAACATGGAAATAGAAAAAAACATTGATTGGACACCCAGTACACTTCTTTATCCTTAGGCCTTTTTATAAGAGGGTCCCGGAGCCTCAACAGAAACAACAGCATGAAAGAGGACATATGGCATCCTTTTGAACAATAGATGACAGGTAAGGCATTGATTTAAGAATCCCTGAGATAATTTATATGAACCGGTAATAGAAAAAAACATTGATTGGACACCCAGTACACTTCTTTATCCTTTTGCCTTTTTAATTTTTTATAAGAGGGTCCCGGACCCTCAACCAAAACACCAGCAGGAAAGAGGACATATGGCATCCTTTTGAACAATTGATTACAGCTAAGGCATAGATTTTAGAATCACTGAGATAATTTTTATGAATATGGAAATAGAAAAAAACATTGATTGGACACCCAGTACACTTCTTTATCCTTAGGCCTTTTTAAAATAGGGTCCCGGAGCCTCAACAGAAACAACAGCATTAAAGAGGACATATGGCATCCTTTTGAACAATAGATGACAGGTAAGGCCTTGATTTAAGAATCCCTGAGATAATTTATATGAACCGGGAAATAGAAAAAAATATTGATTGGACACCCAGTACACTTCTTTATCCTTTTGCCTTTTTAATTGTTTATAAGAGGGTCCAGGACCCTCAACAGAAACAACAGCATGAAAGAGGACATATGGCATCCTTTTGAACAATAGATGACAGGTAAGGCATTGATTTAAGAATCCCTGAGATAATTTATATGAACCGGGAAATAGAAAAAAACATTGATTGGACACCCAGTACACGTCTTTATCCTTTTGCCTTTTTAATTTTTTATAAGAGGGTCCAGGACCCTCAACCAAAACACCAGCAGGAAAGAGGACATATGGCATCCTTTTGAACAATTGATTACAGCTAAGGCATAGATTTTAGAATCACTGAGATAATTTTTATGAACATGGAAATAGAAAAAAACATTGATTGGACACCCAGTACACTTCTTTATCCTTAGGCCTTTTTAAAAGAGGGTCCAGGACCCTCAACCGAAACAACAGCATGAAAGAGGAGATATGGCATCCTTTTGAACAATAGATGACAGGTAAGGCATTGATTTAAGAATCCCTGAGATAATTTATATGAACCGGGAAATAGAAAAAAACATTGATTGGACACCCAGTACACTTCTTTATCCTTTTGCCTTTTTCATTTTTTATAAGAGGGTCCAGGACCCTCAACCAAAACACCAGCAGGAAAGAGGACATATGGCATCCTTTTGAACAATTGATTACAGGTAAGGCATAGATTTTAGAATCACTGAGATAATTTTTGTGAACATGGAAATAGAAAAAAACATTGATTGGACACCCAGTACACTTCTTTATCCTTAGGCCTTTTTATAAGAGGGTCCCGGAGCCTCAACAGAAACAACAGCATGAAAGAGGACATATGGCATCCTTTTGAACAATAGATGACAGGTAAGGCATTGATTTAAGAATCCCTGAGATAATTTATATGAACCGGTAATAGAAAAAAACATTGATTGGACACCCAGTACACTTCTTTATCCTTTTGCCTTTTTAATTTTTTATAAGAGGGTCCAGGACCCTCAACCAAAACACCAGCAGGAAAGAGGACATATGGCATCCTTTTGAACAATTGATTACAGCTAAGGCATAGATTTTAGAATCACTGAGATAATTTTTATGAATATGGAAATAGAAAAAAACATTGATTGGACACCCAGTACACTTCTTTATCCTTAGGCCTTTTTAAAATAGGGTCCCGGAGCCTCAACAGAAACAACAGCATTAAAGAGGACATATGGCATCCTTTTGAACAATAGATGACAGGTAAGGCCTTGATTTAAGAATCCCTGAGATAATTTATATGAACCGGGAAATAGAAAAAAATATTGATTGGACACCCAGTACACTTCTTTATCCTTTTGCCTTTTTAATTGTTTATAAGAGGGTCCAGGACCCTCAACCAAAACACCAGCAGGAAAAAGGACATATGGCATCCTTTTGAACAATTGATTACAGGTAAGGCATAGATTTTAGAATCACTGAGATAATTTTTATGAACATGGAAATAGAAAAAAACATTGAGTGGACACCCAGTACACTTCTTTATCCTTAGGCCTTTTTATAAGAGGGTCCCGGACCCTCAACAGAAACAACAGCATGAAAGAGGACATATGGCATCCTTTTGAACAATAGATGACAGGTAAGGCATTGATTTAAGAATCCCTGAGATAATTTATATGAACCGGGAAATAGAAAAAAAACATTGATTGGACACCCAGTACACTTCTTTATCCTTTTGCCTTTTTAATTTTTTATAAAAAATTAACCAACCAAAACACCAGCAGGAAAGAAGACATATGGCATCCTTTTGAACAATTGATTACAGCTAAGGCATAGATTTTAGAATCACTGAGATAATGTTTATGAACATGGAAATAGAAAAAAACATTGATTGGACACCCAGTACACTTCTTTATCCTTAGGCCTTTTTAAAAGAGGGTCCAGGACCCTCAACCGAAACAACAGCATGAAAGAGGAGATATGGCATCCTTTTGAACAATAGATGACAGGTAAGGCATTGATTTAAGAATCCCTGAGATAATTTATATGAACCGGGAAATAGAAAAAAACATTGATTGGACACCCAGTACACTTCTTTATCCTTTTGCCTTTTTCATTTTTTATAAGAGGGTCCAGGACCCTCAACCAAAACACCAGCAGGAAAGAGGACATATGGCATCCTTTTGAACAATTGATTACAGCTAAGGCATAGATTTTAGAATCCCTGAGATAATTTATATGAACATGGAAATAGAAAAAAACATTGATTGGACACCCAGTACACTTCTTTATCCTTAGGCCTTTTTATAAGAGGGTCTCGGACCCTCAACAGAAACAACTGCAGGAAAGAGGACATATGGCATCCTTTTGAACAATTGATTACAGCTAAGGCATAGATTTTAGAATCCCTGAGATAATTTATATGAACATGGAAATAGAAAAAAACATTGATTGGATACCCAGTACACTTCTTTCTCCTTAGGCCTTTTTATAAGAGGGCCCCGGACCCTCAACAGAAACCACTGCAGGGAAGAGGACATATGGCATCCATTTGAATAATAGATGACAGGTAAGGCATTGATTTTAGAAACCCAGAGATAATTTGTTGCAACCGTGAAATGGAACCAAAAAAATGATTGGTCAGTGGTCACCCAGTACACTTCTTTCTACTTCTGCCTTGTTATAAGAGGATCCCGGACCCTCAACAAAAACAACAGCAGGGAGCTGGGCATAGGAGTACAAGGGAGTGTGACAATAATAATGTGAAGGGGAAGATTGAGGAGTTGTGGCATTTTGAATTTGTTTTCGTGGGAAGTACTTGCAATGACCTTGCTCTGGTGAATCCATATCGCAATGGTCTTTTTTAAGGCACTGTTTGTCTATTTTTTAATTTCAGCATTCGGTAAATGAAGCACGACTTAAGGCTGGTGAGAACCGACCTTTCTTCTGGCTGTTTGAAAATGTTGTGGCTCTGGACAAACATGTGAAGAAGATGGCCATCTGCCATATTCTGCACGCAACCCCTTTGATGATTGATGCTAAACATGTGTCACCTGCAAGCAGAGCTCGTTACTTCTGTCTAAATCTTCCTGGTATGGACAGGCCACTGTTTCCCATAGCAAGTCATAAGCTTGAACTACAAGATTGTCTTGAGTATGGTAGGAAATCAAAGTTTAGTAAAGTCTGTACTATCACCACAAAAACTGAACTTCTTGAAGCAAGGGAAATGCCAGCAGTTTCCTGTGCTTATGGATGACAAGGAGGACGTCCTGTGGTGCACAGAGATGGAGAGGATTTTTGGTTTCCCTGTACACTACACAGATGTCTCCAACATCACAAGACAGCGACTCTTGGGAAGTTCCTGGAGTGTTCCTGTAGTCATCTCTTTGCGCCCCTAAAGGAATACTTTATCAGTGTTTAACCCCTTCACTTCTAAGCCTAACCGCCTTGATGAAGCAGATTGTATATTTTTTATGCTGCTACTTATAGATCTAACCCCTATTGTAAATCATGCTTCAGTTAGTAACTCAAGTTAAATTATATTAATTTTTTTTTTTATTATTATTATTATTATGCTCAGCAGAATCAAAACATACCATTCTTGTATTCATATCACACGACATGTCAAAATGCTGCATGCAAAATGGCAGTGTGCAAAGTCATAATCTTAGTGAACCTATAAGTGCATTAAATTTTCTAAAATAAACAAAAATACCGAAAAAAAAAAAAAAAAAAGGAAAGAGGACATATAGCATCCTTTTGAACAATAGAGTACAGGTGAGGTAAGGCATTGATTTTAGAAACCCTGAGATAATTTGTTGCAAACGGGAAATATAAAAAAAACATTGATTGGACACCCAGTACACTTCTTTATCCTTAGGCTTTTTTATAAGAGGCTCCAGGACCCTCAACAAAAACAGCAGCAGGAAAGAGGACATATGGCATCCTTTTGAACAATAGATTACAGGAAAGGCATTGATTTTAGAAACCCAGAGATAATTTGTTGCAACCGGGAAATCCCAAAAAAAACATTGATTAGACACCCAGTACACTTCTTTATCCTTAGGCCTTTTTATAAGAGGCTCCAGGACCCTCAACAAAAACAGCAGCAGGAAAGAGGACATATGGCATCCTTTTGAACAATAGATTACGGGTAAGGCATTGATTTTAGAAACCCTGAGATAATTTTTTGCAACCGGGAAATCGAAAAAAACATTGATTGGACACCCATTACACTTCTTTATCCTTAGGCCTTTTACACTTCTTTATCCTTCGGCCTTTTTAAAAGAGGGTCCAGGACCCTCAACAAAAACAGCAGCAGGAAAGAGGACATATGGCATCCTTTTGAAAAATAGAGTACAGGTAAAGCATGGATTTTAGAAACCCGGAGATAATTTTTAGGAAACGTGAAATAGAAAAAAACATTGGACAGGACACCCAGTACACTTCTTTATCCTTAGGCCTTTTTATAAGAGGGTCCCGGACCCTCAAAAAAAAACAGCAGCAGGAAAGAGGACATATGGCATCCTTTTGAACAATAGATTACAGGAAAGGCATTGATTTTAGAAACCCAGAGATAATTTGTTGCAACCGGAAAATCGAAAAAAACATTGATTAGACACCCAGTACACTTCTTTATCCTTAGGCCTTTTTATAAGAGGCTCCAGGACCCTCAACAAAAACAGCAGCAGGAAAGAGGACATATGGCATCCTTTTGAACAATAGATTACAGGAAAGGCATTGATTTTAGAAACCCAGAGATAATTTGTTGCAACCAGGAAATAGAAAAAAACATTGATTGGACACCCAGAACACTTCTTTATCCTTAGGCCTTTTACACTTCTTTATCCTTCGGCCTTTTTATAAGAGGGTCCAGGACCCTCAACAAAAACAGCAGCAGGAAAGAGGACATATGGCATCCTTTTGAACAATAGAGTACAGGTAAAGCATTGATTTTAGAAACCCGGAGATAATTTTTAGGAAACGTGAAATAGAAAAAAACATTGGACAGGACACCCAGTACAATTCTTTATCCTTAGGCCTTTTTATAAGAGGGTCCAGGACCCTCAACAAAAACAGCAGCAGGAAAGAGGACATATGGCATCCTTTTGAA